>NC_134355.1:506517632-506738191 GCF_048569485.1 Anomaloglossus baeobatrachus | reverse complement strand
GACGGTGCCACCAGTGCAACTTACCTGGACACTTCAAGGCCATGTGCCCTCAGCGTCCCAAGGCCCCGGCTCCGTCCCCGTCCAAGGGCCGCCCAAGGTGTATTGTGTGGGTGGGGTGGTGGTAGGTCCCTGGACAGCTTCCAACCTGTCACCGTCGGCCGGTCTGTGACCATAGGACTGCGAGACAGCGCCTCGGAGGTGACTCTGGTGCGGCCCTGACATGGTGTCCCCCCAAGACTTGATCCCGGGAAAAACCCTCGCTGTCTCCGGGATTGGAGGCATTGACCCGGCGCTGCCTGTTGCTGACATTTATGTGGACTGGGGCGCAGGGCGAAGGGGTGAGGGAGGTGGGGGTAACTGATCGATCCCTGCAAACGTGCTACTTGGGACAGATTTGGGGCAGATAACCTCCCAGTTTGGGCCCCCCCCAAGGGCTGAACCTTCAGCCCGTACTGATATGACTCCTAACAATGTTAATGTGTTATCTATGAATGATGTAAGGGAGGAGGGAGTGAACTCTGATATTTCTGCTTGCATAGACACCATAGACACACACTCAGCTGCAGCTGTGACAGGGGAGGGGGTCAGAGAAAGGGTGTGACAATGCCTCTACAAGTAACCAGCCAGTGAGCTGGGATCTGTTGCCCTCTGCAGGGATAAGCAGAGAGCAGGGTGCTGCAGGGGGAGGACCAGTGTGTGGGGTGGGGGCTACACAGCAAATGTGGGGTCCCCAGAGATTTCACAGCGGGGTTCTGTTGCTGCAGGAGGGGAACAGGCAGGTGAGATTGGGGCCGGTCCAGGAGCGGAAGTGCTCCCAGGTAAGATCTCGGTGCATGGTTCCCCCACAACCGGGGTGTCAGGAAGCCAGGTAGGTCTGCCTGAACCGGCGACTTGGTCAGGAACGGAGAGGAGCAGGCACGACCCACGGTCGCAGCGGCTGTGGCCGCTGTCACCCGCAGTGGGAGTGCTGGAAGCCAAGGGGCCTCCCGGAGGTCCGATAGCTCTTCCCCTTCTGACCAAGTGGCAGCCGAGTCAGGCGGAGGCCAGGACACAGGTCCCGGGGTACTGACTGAAGATGTGACAGTCTCGTCGATTCTGGCCACATCTAGTCAGGGGTTTCAGGCAGCGTTAGAAGTTGACGACAGCCTGAAAGCTCTTAAGGAGCAGGCGGCACAGCCTCCCTCGGACTCGGACCCGGAGCGAGTGGTCTGGGACCAAGGACGGCTGTACCGGGCCACGGTCCAGCAGGGTTCACCGGAGGCGTGGCCCAGGGACCGACAGTTGGTGGTACCCTATCCGTTCCGGACGGAGTTGTTGCGGATCGCACATGAGATTCCGATGGCCGGACACCTAGGGATCGCTAAGACCAAGGCCAGGTTAAACCAGCATTTCTACTGGCCAAAAATGGGGGCCGATGTGGCTGCCTACTGCCGTTCGTGTGAAACCTGTCAGAGAGTGGGGAAGGCGGGGCCACACCCCAAAGCCCACTAGTATCTCTGCCAATCATCGATGAGCCTTTCAGGAGGGTGGCTGTGGATCTGGTCGGCCCGCTGGCCATCCCCAGCAGCTCCGGGAAACGCTTCATACTGACGGTAGTGGACTATGCCACCCGGTACCCAGAAGCAGGGGCCTTGTCGTCCATTCGGGCTGACAAGGTGGCCACCGCATTGCTGGAGATTTTCTCCCGAGTGGGTTTTCCCAGGAAATGCTCACTGACCGGGGGACCCAATTCATGTCCCAGCTGATGGAGGCCCTCTGTAAGCAAGTCCAGGTGCGACATCTGGTGGCCAGCCCGTACCACCCACAGACTAATGGCCTGTGCGAGCGGTTTAATGGCACCTTAAAGCAGATGCTTAAGATGTTGGTCGACTCCCATGGGCGTGACTGGGAGCGGTATCTCCCACACCTGTTATTTGCTTACCGGGAGGTTCCACAGGCCTCAACAGGATTCTCACCGTTTGAGCTCCTGTACGGGCGACGTGTGCGGGGCCCCCTGGCTCTGGTGAAAGAGGCTTGGGAAGGGGATTTGGCCACCCCTGGAGTGTCGGTTATCGAGTATGTCATGCGCTTCCGGGACAAAATGCAGGCCTTGACGCAACTGGTACACGACAATATGGCTCAAGCCCAGGCCGATCAGAAGCGTTGGTACGACCAGAACGCTTGTGAGAGGACCTACCAAGTGGGTCAAAAGGTGTGGGTACTGGTCCCCGTACCACAGGACAAGGCTTCAGGCAGCCTGGAAGGCCCATACATCGTGTACCAGCAGCTCAACCCTGTGACGTACCTGGTCACCCTGGACCCTGCCCGTGGAAGGCGGAAGCCCTTCCATGTGAACATGATGAAGGCACATTATGAGCGGGAGGCATGTGCGCTCCCCGTGTGCAACCTGCCCGAGGAGGGAGAAGCGGAAACCCTCTGGATATGCTAGCCCAGGTTAGGGCAGGCGGATCCATTGAGGATGTGGAGGTTGGCCACCAGCTCTTGGAGGACCAACGGTCCAGCTGTGGGCCACCCTACACCCCTTCCGGGGGTTGTTTACCAACCAGCCCGGAAGGACTGACTTGGCTGTCCATCACGTGGACACTGGGGATCATCCCCCGATCCGGCGTTCAGCATATCGGGTCTCCCTGGAGGTGCAGCAACACATGCGCCAGGAGATTGACGAGATGCTGAAGCTGGGGGTGATCCAGGCATCCAACAGCGCTTGGGCCTCGCCTGTAGTCCTCGTCCCTAAGAAGGACCGAACCACTCGGTTCTGCGTGGACTACAGGGGGCTCAATGCTGTCACGGTCGCCGATGCGTACCCAATGCCACGCATCGATGACCTGCTCGATCAGTTGGCCGGGGCTCAGTACCTGACCATCATGGACCTGAGCCGGGGATATTGGCAGATCCCCCTGACTCGCAAGGCCAGGGAACGCTCCGCCTTTATTACCCCATTTGGACTGTACGAGTCCACGGTGATGCCATTCGGGATGAGGAATGCCCCTGCCACTTTCCAGCGGATGGTCAACACCCTGCTCAAGGGACTTGAAGGGTACGCGGCCGCGTACCTGGATGACATTGCCGTCTTCAGTCCCACCTGGGAAGATCACCTAGAGCATCTAGCACAGGTGCTCAGGCGGATCCACCAGGCAGGTTTGACCATCAAGCCGGGAAAGTGTCAGCTGGCCATGAGCGAGGTCCAGTACCTCGGTCACCGGGTAGGCGGGAGAACACTGAAGCCCGAGCCTGAGAAAGTGGAAGCCATCGCATCCTGGCCCACCCCCAGGACCAAGAAGCAGGTGATGTCCTTCTTGGGACCGCTGGGTACTATAGGAGGTTTGTTCCATGCTATAGTAGCCTGGCAAAGCCCTTGACGGACCCTCACCAGAAGAAGCTGCCCCTCTGCAGTCGATTGGACAATGGACTGCGAGACAGCCTTCCGGGCCCTAAAGGACGCCCTGTCCAGCCCGCCCGTGCTACAGGCAGCCGACTTCACGCGGCGTTTGTAGTACAGACCGACGCCAATGACTTCGGCCTCGTGCGGTGCTCAGCCAGGTGGACTCTGCTTACGTTTTATGGCCATAAATACCAACAAAAACCTCATATTTTTTGTTTGTACAGGATACAGCCAGGCCCTTTCTGTTGGGCCTTGCATTGTAGAGTGTCTGTCCGTGCATGATATACAGTGGAGTACGGCTTGGCAGCCCGCCTGATCTAATAGAAGGGCGTTACCTAATAGGCTGCGGGTTTGTGACTGTGTCATCTGCATGTGAACAGCGCTCTATGCAAGCCACTTGTGTGCAGTTTTATCATCTAGCAGTCACCTCCCCTCCATTCCATGAAGGTGTGTGTGTGATCTGCTTCTCCTGCACCTGTGATGCCTCCACTTAGTGGGGTTAAGCTGTATCCTGCTAGAGCATCAGTTTTTGGCCAGGGCGATGTACACACTGCAGCCCAACTTGCTGTGAGTAATACTTGATTTTTGGAGGACATTATCCTCTTATTGTTGCTTTTTTTATATTTAGTGTAGGGACATACAGACATGAGGTCCCTTGACGAGGGTGTAGGCTTACGTTTTATGGCCATAAATACCAACAAAAACCTCATATTTTTTTGTTTGTACAGGATACAGCCAGGCCCCTTTCTGTTGGGCCTTGCATTGTAGAGTGTCTGTCCGTGCATGATATACAGTGGAGTACGGCTTGGCAGCCCGCCTGATCTAATAGAAGGGCGTTACCTAATAGGCTGCGGGTTTGTGACTGTGTCATCTGCATGTGAACAGCGCTCTATGCAAGCCACTTGTGTGCAGTTTTATCATCTAGCAGTCACCTCCCTCCATTCCATGAAGGTGTGTGTGTGATCTGCTTCTCCTGCACTGTGATGCCTCCACTTAGTGGGGTTTAGCTGTATCCTGCTAGAGCATCAGTTTGGCCAGGGCGATGTACACACTGCAGCCCAACTTGCTGTGAGTAATACTTGATTTTTGGAGGACATTATCCTCTTATTGTTGCTTTTTTATATTTAGTGTAGGGACCTACAGACATGAGGTCCCTTGACGAGGGTGTAGGCTTACGTTTTATGGCCATAAATACCAACAAAAACCTCATATTTTTTTGTTTGTACAGGATACAGCCAGGCCCCTTTCTGTTGGGCCTTGCATTGTAGAGTGTCTGTCCGTGCATGATATACAGTGGAGTACGGCTTGGCAGCCCGCCTGATCTAATAGAAGGGCGTTACCTAATAGGCTGCGGGTTTGTGACTGTGTCATCTGCATGTGAACAGCGCTCTATGCAAGCCACTTGTGTGCAGTTTTATCATCTAGCAGTCACCTCCCCTCCATTCCATGAAGGTGTGTGTGTGATCTGCTTCTCCTGCACCTGTGATGCCTCCACTTAGTGGGGGTTTAGCTGTATCCTGCTAGAGCATCAGTTTTTGGCCAGGGCGATGTACACACTGCAGCCCAACTTGCTGTGAGTAATACTTGATTTTTGGAGGACATTATCCTCTTATTGTTGCTTTTTTTATATTTAGTGTAGGGACCTACAGACATGAGGTCCCTTGACGAGGGTGTAGGCTTACGTTTTATGGCCATAAATACCAACAAAAACCTCATATTTTTTTGTTTGTACAGGATACAGCCAGGCCCCTTTCTGTTGGGCCTTGCATTGTAGAGTGTCTGTCCGTGCATGATATACAGTGGAGTACGGCTTGGCAGCCCGCCTGATCTAATAGAAGGGCGTTACCTAATAGGCTGCGGGTTTGTGACTGTGTCATCTGCATGTGAACAGCGCTCTATGCAAGCCACTTGTGTGCAGTTTTATCATCTAGCAGTCACCTCCCCTCCATTCCATGAAGGTGTGTGTGTGATCTGCTTCTCCTGCACCTGTGATGCCTCCACTTAGTGGGGGTTTAGCTGTATCCTGCTAGAGCATCAGTTTTTGGCCAGGGCGATGTACACACTGCAGCCCAACTTGCTGTGAGTAATACTTGATTTTTGGAGGACATTATCCTCTTATTGTTGCTTTTTTTATATTTAGTGTAGGGACCTACAGACATGAGGTCCCTTGACGAGGGTGTAGGCTTACGTTTTATGGCCATAAATACCAACAAAAACCTCATATTTTTTTGTTTGTACAGGATACAGCCAGGCCCCTTTCTGTTGGGCCTTGCATTGTAGAGTGTCTGTCCGTGCATGATATACAGTGGAGTACGGCTTGGCAGCCCGCCTGATCTAATAGAAGGGCGTTACCTAATAGGCTGCGGGTTTGTGACTGTGTCATCTGCATGTGAACAGCGCTCTATGCAAGCCACTTGTGTGCAGTTTTATCATCTAGCAGTCACCTCCCCTCCATTCCATGAAGGTGTGTGTGTGATCTGCTTCTCCTGCACCTGTGATGCCTCCACTTAGTGGGGGTTTAGCTGTATCCTGCTAGAGCATCAGTTTTTGGCCAGGGCGATGTACACACTGCAGCCCAACTTGCTGTGAGTAATACTTGATTTTTGGAGGACATTATCCTCTTATTGTTGCTTTTTTTATATTTAGTGTAGGGACCTACAGACATGAGGTCCCTTGACGAGGGTGTAGGCTTACGTTTTATGGCCATAAATACCAACAAAAACCTCATATTTTTTTGTTTGTACAGGATACAGCCAGGCCCCTTTCTGTTGGGCCTTGCATTGTAGAGTGTCTGTCCGTGCATGATATACAGTGGAGTACGGCTTGGCAGCCCGCCTGATCTAATAGAAGGGCGTTACCTAATAGGCTGCGGGTTTGTGACTGTGTCATCTGCATGTGAACAGCGCTCTATGCAAGCCACTTGTGTGCAGTTTTATCATCTAGCAGTCACCTCCCCTCCATTCCATTAAGGTGTGTGTGTGATCTGCTTCTCCTGCACCTGTGATGCCTCCACTTAGTGGGGGTTTAGCTGTATCCTGCTAGAGCATCAGTTTTTGGCCAGGGCGATGTACACACTGCAGCCCAACTTGCTGTGAGTAATACTTGATTTTTGGAGGACATTATCCTCTTATTGTTGCTTTTTTTATATTTAGTGTAGGGACCTACAGACATGAGGTCCCTTGACGAGGGTGTAGGCTTACGTTTTATGGCCATAAATACCAACAAAAACCTCATATTTTTTTGTTTGTACAGGATACAGCCAGGCCCCTTTCTGTTGGGCCTTGCATTGTAGAGTGTCTGTCCGTGCATGATATACAGTGGAGTACGGCTTGGCAGCCCGCCTGATCTAATAGAAGGGCGTTACCTAATAGGCTGCGGGTTTGTGACTGTGTCATCTGCATGTGAACAGCGCTCTATGCAAGCCACTTGTGTGCAGTTTTATCATCTAGCAGTCACCTCCCCTCCATTCCATGAAGGTGTGTGTGTGATCTGCTTCTCCTGCACCTGTGATGCCTCCACTTAGTGGGGGTTTAGCTGTATCCTGCTAGAGCATCAGTTTTTGGCCAGGGCGATGTACACACTGCAGCCCAACTTGCTGTGAGTGAAGCGGTTGGTGGCAGCGAGTTGTGCCAAGGATTATTGTGGGGAGGCCAGTGAGATTCGGGGAGGTTTTATATATTCCGCCCGCGGAGGTCGGGGGAATATATACCCTACTCTCACCGGGGACCCTTCAATAATCGGCATAAGTAGTATAGCGGCCTCCTTGCTTATTGTCGGGCAATTCCATAATTGGCCTGACTATAAGAGGGGCGCTAGAGAGCGCGTCACGTGCTCTGTCTGTCGGTCGGGAGGTATAAAGGAGGGGTGACCCCCACTTGTTACCCCCCGATTGTGACGTACTGGTAGCCAGCGCGGGGGGATTTCTGAGTGACCCCCCCCGGTGGTTCGTGACATATTGGTGGCAAGCGGTGGGATCGAGATAATAGTGTGTGTGAGTGTGAGACCCATACTCCCAGACACTAAAGACTGCCTGCAGCAGCTGTGGCTGCTGGGGTCTTCAGACTAGCTCAACACTAGAGTGTCAGAGTGCAGATACTGTAAGGTGTGTGGGTGCATCAGGTGTCAGTTCTGTGTCAGTGACCAAAAGTCTGCAAGAATGGCTGATGGCACCAGGAGCAGAGCTAGGCAACTGGCCAATGCTAAAGCAGGAGCCGAAGAGAGGGAGGACGGTGCTGTGGACAGTAATGAGGAGGTTGTCCACGAGCCCTCCAGGAGCTCGACGCCAGAAAACCGTTCTGCAGAGGACAGCGCACAACCTGGCAATTATGGACAAGATGAGGAGCAGCTCACCCAAGGGTCCTCAACGAGCCAGATGCCAGCCCTCCGCTCTGCAATGGACAGTGAATCACCTGGCTCTGCAGCGTGCCGCAGATCACCACTTGCCAATCCCTCCGGCCTGAGAGGTGCAGAGGCCCTCCTTCAAGCTGCCTTGGCCAGGCTTATGGCTGGAGACCGGGATACCTACGAGATACTCATGGCCGAGCGTGGGCGACAGGCAGCGCGTGACGCTGAGGCTGCGGAGCGGCAAGCAGCGCGTGACGCTGAGGCTGCGGAACGGCAAGCAGCGCGTGAGGCTGCGGAGCGGCAGGCAGCGCGTGAAGAGCGAGAGCGACAGGCAGACCGTGACTACCAGCTGCAGCTAGCTCAGCTCCGGCCCTCATCAGCCACATGTGACCTTCAAAACACCAAACTTCCAAAGGTCCGTGTTGAGGACTTCCCAGTGCTGGAGAAGGATGGAGACTTGGACTCTTTCCTGACTGCTTTTGAACGGACTTGCTTGCAGCACCATCTGGACAAGGATCAGTGGGCCAAATACCTGACCCCCCGTCTAAGGGGTAAGGCCCTGGATATCCTTGGGGACTTGCCTGCTGAGGCAGATCAGGGCTACGACACCATCAAGCGGGCCCTGATCCAACAGTACAACCTCACTCCAGAGTCCTACCGCAAGAAGTTCCGGACCCTGCAAAAGGGACCAAAGGACTCCTGGGCTGACCACCGGCGGGCACTTGCCCGAGCTGCCGACCACTGGACCCAAGGCCTGCAGCTTTCCACCGGACCGGAGATCCTGGACTTGTTCATCACGGAGCAACTCTTGTGGAACTGCCCTGAGGATCTCCGCCAGTTCATCCGAGACCAGAAGCCAAAGGGGTCCACGGCTACAGCTGCCCTGGCCGATGACTACACCAACAATCGGGCTCCTGAGGCCAGGAGAGCAGCCACCAGCAGCACCTGGAGAGGGGGTAAGATGAACTCTGCGACTGCCCCACCTGCCCCTAGACTGCAGGGGGTGTCCCCCTCATCTCCCCTCTCCAGGCCCGTGGCAGAACCAAGACGGTGCCACCAGTGCAACTTACCTGGACACTTCAAGGCCATGTGCCCTCAGCGTCCCAAGGCCCCGGCTCCGTCCCCGTCCCAAGGGCCGCCCAAGGTGTATTGTGTGGGTGGGGGTGGTGGTAGGTCCCTGGACAGCTTCCAACCTGTCACCGTCGGCCGGTCTGTGACCATAGGACTGCGAGACAGCGCCTCGGAGGTGACTCTGGTGCGGCCTGACATGGTGTCCCCCCAAGACTTGATCCCGGGAAAAACCCTCGCTGTCTCCGGGATTGGAGGCATTGACCCGGCGCTGCCTGTTGCTGACATTTATGTGGACTGGGGCGCAGGGCGAGGGGTGAGGGAGGTGGGGGTAACTGATCGGATCCCTGCAAACGTGCTACTTGGGACAGATTTGGGGCAGATAACCTCCCAGTTTGGGCCCCCCCCAAGGGCTGAACCTTCAGCCCGTACTGATATGACTCCTAACAATGTTAATGTGTTATCTATGAATGATGTAAGGGAGGAGGGAGTGAACTCTGATATTTCTGCTTGCATAGACACCATAGACACACACTCAGCTGCAGCTGTGACAGGGGAGGGGGTCAGAGAAAGGTGTGACAATGCCTCTACAAGTAACCAGCCAGTGAGCTGGGATCTGTTGCCCTCTGCAGGGATAAGCAGAGAGCAGGGTGCTGCAGGGGGAGGACCAGTGTGTGGGGTGGGGGCTACCACAGCAAATGTGGGGTCCCCAGAGATTTCACAGCGGGGTTCTGTTGCTGCAGGAGGGGAACAGGCAGGTGAGATTGGGGCCGGTCCAGGAGCGGAAGTGCTCCCAGGTAAGATCTCGGTGCATGGTTCCCCCACAACCGGGGTGTCAGGAAGCCAGGTAGGTCTGCCTGAACCGGCGACTTGGTCAGGAACGGAGGAGGAGCAGGCACGACCCACGGTCGCAGCGGCTGTGGCCGCTGTCACCCGCAGTGGGAGTGCTGGAAGCCAAGGGGCCTCCCGGAGGTCCGATAGCTCTTCCCCTTCTGACCAAGTGGCAGCCGAGTCAGGCGGAGGCCAGGACACAGGTCCCGGGGTACTGACTGAAGATGTGACAGTCTCGTCGATTCTGGCCACATCTAGTCAGGGGTTTCAGGCAGCGTTAGAAGCTGACGACAGCCTGAAAGCTCTTAAGGAGCAGGCGGCACAGCCTCCCTCGGACTCGGACCCGGAGCGAGTGGTCTGGGACCAAGGACGGCTGTACCGGGCCACGGTCCAGCAGGGTTCACCGGAGGCGTGGCCCAGGGACCGACAGTTGGTGGTACCCTATCCGTTCCGGACGGAGTTGTTGCGGATCGCACATGAGATTCCGATGGCCGGACACCTAGGGATCGCTAAGACCAAGGCCAGGTTAAACCAGCATTTCTACTGGCCAAAAATGGGGGCCGATGTGGCTGCCTACTGCCGTTCGTGTGAAACCTGTCAGAGAGTGGGGAAGGCGGGGCCACACCCCAAAGCCCCACTAGTATCTCTGCCAATCATCGATGAGCCTTTCAGGAGGGTGGCTGTGGATCTGGTCGGCCCGCTGGCCATCCCCAGCAGCTCCGGGAAACGCTTCATACTGACGGTAGTGGACTATGCCACCCGGTACCCAGAAGCAGGGCCCTTGTCGTCCATTCGGGCTGACAAGGTGGCCACCGCATTGCTGGAGATTTTCTCCCGAGTGGGTTTTCCCCAGGAAATGCTCACTGACCGGGGGACCCAATTCATGTCCCAGCTGATGGAGGCCCTCTGTAAGCAAGTCCAGGTGCGACATCTGGTGGCCAGCCCGTACCACCCACAGACTAATGGCCTGTGCGAGCGGTTTAATGGCACCTTAAAGCAGATGCTTAAGATGTTGGTCGACTCCCATGGGCGTGACTGGGAGCGGTATCTCCCACACCTGTTATTTGCTTACCGGGAGGTTCCACAGGCCTCAACAGGATTCTCACCGTTTGAGCTCCTGTACGGGCGACGTGTGCGGGGCCCCCTGGCTCTGGTGAAAGAGGCTTGGGAAGGGGATTTGGCCACCCCTGGAGTGTCGGTTATCGAGTATGTCATGCGCTTCCGGGACAAAATGCAGGCCTTGACGCAACTGGTACACGACAATATGGCTCAAGCCCAGGCCGATCAGAAGCGTTGGTACGACCAGAACGCTTGTGAGAGGACCTACCAAGTGGGTCAAAAGGTGTGGGTACTGGTCCCCGTACCACAGGACAAGCTTCAGGCAGCCTGGGAAGGCCCATACATCGTGTACCAGTAGCTCAACCCTGTGACGTACCTGGTCACCCTGGACCCTGCCCGTGGAAGGCGGAAGCCCTTCCATGTGAACATGATGAAGGCACATCATGAGCGGGAGGCATGTGCGCTCCCCGTGTGCAACCTGCCCGAGGAGGGAGAAGCGGAAACCCTCTTGGATATGCTAGCCCAGGTTAGGGCAGGCGGATCCATTGAGGATGTGGAGGTTGGCCACCAGCTCTTGGAGGACCAACGGTCCCAGCTGTGGGCCACCCTACACCCCTTCCGGGGGTTGTTTACCAACCAGCCCGGAAGGACTGACTTGGCTGTCCATCACGTGGACACTGGGGATCATCCCCCGATCCGGCGTTCAGCATATCGGGTCTCCCTGGAGGTGCAGCAACACATGCGCCAGGAGATTGACGAGATGCTGAAGCTGGGGGTGATCCAGGCATCCAACAGCGCTTGGGCCTCGCCTGTAGTCCTCGTCCCTAAGAAGGACCGAACCACTCGGTTCTGCGTGGACTACAGGGGGCTCAATGCTGTCACGGTCGCCGATGCGTACCCAATGCCACGCATCGATGACCTGCTCGATCAGTTGGCCGGGGCTCAGTACCTGACCATCATGGACCTGAGCCGGGGATATTGGCAGATCCCCCTGACTCGCAAGGCCAGGGAACGCTCCGCCTTTATTACCCCATTTGGACTGTACGAGTCCACGGTGATGCCATTCGGGATGAGGAATGCCCCTGCCACTTTCCAGCGGATGGTCAACACCCTGCTCAAGGGACTTGAAGGGTACGCGGCCGCGTACCTGGATGACATTGCCGTCTTCAGTCCCACCTGGGAAGATCACCTAGAGCATCTAGCACAGGTGCTCAGGCGGATCCACCAGGCAGGTTTGACCATCAAGCCGGGAAAGTGTCAGCTGGCCATGAGCGAGGTCCAGTACCTCGGTCACCGGGTAGGCGGGAGAACACTGAAGCCCGAGCCTGAGAAAGTGGAAGCCATCGCATCCTGGCCCACCCCCAGGACCAAGAAGCAGGTGATGTCCTTCTTGGGGACCGCTGGGTACTATAGGAGGTTTGTTCCATGCTATAGTAGCCTGGCAAAGCCCTTGACGGACCTCACCAAGAAGAAGCTGCCCTCTGCAGTCGATTGGACAATGGACTGCGAGACAGCCTTCCGGGCCCTAAAGGACGCCCTGTCCAGCCCGCCCGTGCTACAGGCAGCCGACTTCACGCGGCCGTTTGTAGTACAGACCGACGCCAATGACTTCGGCCTCGGTGCGGTGCTCAGCCAGGTGGACTCTGCTTACGTTTTATGGCCATAAATACCAACAAAAACCTCATATTTTTTTGTTTGTACAGGATACAGCCAGGCCCCTTTCTGTTGGGCCTTGCATTGTAGAGTGTCTGTCCGTGCATGATATACAGTGGAGTACGGCTTGGCAGCCCGCCTGATCTAATAGAAGGGCGTTACCTAATAGGCTGCGGGTTTGTGACTGTGTCATCTGCATGTGAACAGCGCTCTATGCAAGCCACTTGTGTGCAGTTTTATCATCTAGCAGTCACCTCCCCTCCATTCCATGAAGGTGTGTGTGTGATCTGCTTCTCCTGCACCTGTGATGCCTCCACTTAGTGGGGGTTTAGCTGTATCCTGCTAGAGCATCAGTTTTTGGCCAGGGCGATGTACACACTGCAGCCCAACTTGCTGTGAGTAATACTTGATTTTTGGAGGACATTATCCTCTTATTGTTGCTTTTTTTATATTTAGTGTAGGGACATACAGACATGAGGTCCCTTGACGAGGGTGTAGGCTTACGTTTTATGGCCATAAATACCAACAAAAACCTCATATTTTTTTGTTTGTACAGGATACAGCCAGGCCCCTTTCTGTTGGGCCTTGCATTGTAGAGTGTCTGTCCGTGCATGATATACAGTGGAGTACGGCTTGGCAGCCCGCCTGATCTAATAGAAGGGCGTTACCTAATAGGCTGCGGGTTTGTGACTGTGTCATCTGCATGTGAACAGCGCTCTATGCAAGCCACTTGTGTGCAGTTTTATCATCTAGCAGTCACCTCCCCTCCATTCCATGAAGGTGTGTGTGTGATCTGCTTCTCCTGCACCTGTGATGCCTCCACTTAGTGGGGGTTTAGCTGTATCCTGCTAGAGCATCAGTTTTTGGCCAGGGCGATGTACACACTGCAGCCCAACTTGCTGTGAGTAATACTTGATTTTTGGAGGACATTATCCTCTTATTGTTGCTTTTTTTATATTTAGTGTAGGGACCTACAGACATGAGGTCCCTTGACGAGGGTGTAGGCTTACGTTTTATGGCCATAAATACCAACAAAAACCTCATATTTTTTTGTTTGTACAGGATACAGCCAGGCCCCTTTCTGTTGGGCCTTGCATTGTAGAGTGTCTGTCCGTGCATGATATACAGTGGAGTACGGCTTGGCAGCCCGCCTGATCTAATAGAAGGGCGTTACCTAATAGGCTGCGGGTTTGTGACTGTGTCATCTGCATGTGAACAGCGCTCTATGCAAGCCACTTGTGTGCAGTTTTATCATCTAGCAGTCACCTCCCCTCCATTCCATGAAGGTGTGTGTGTGTGATCTGCTTCTCCTGCACCTGTGATGCCTCCACTTAGTGGGGGTTTAGCTGTATCCTGCTAGAGCATCAGTTTTTGGCCAGGGCGATGTACACACTGCAGCCCAACTTGCTGTGAGTAATACTTGATTTTTGGAGGACATTATCCTCTTATTGTTGCTTTTTTTATATTTAGTGTAGGGACCTACAGACATGAGGTCCCTTGACGAGGGTGTAGGCTTACGTTTTATGGCCATAAATACCAACAAAAACCTCATATTTTTTTGTTTGTACAGGATACAGCCAGGCCCCTTTCTGTTGGGCCTTGCATTGTAGAGTGTCTGTCCGTGCATGATATACAGTGGAGTACGGCTTGGCAGCCCGCCTGATCTAATAGAAGGGCGTTACCTAATAGGCTGCGGGTTTGTGACTGTGTCATCTGCATGTGAACAGCGCTCTATGCAAGCCACTTGTGTGCAGTTTTATCATCTAGCAGTCACCTCCCCTCCATTCCATGAAGGTGTGTGTGTGATCTGCTTCTCCTGCACCTGTGATGCCTCCACTTAGTGGGGGTTTAGCTGTATCCTGCTAGAGCATCAGTTTTTGGCCAGGGCGATGTACACACTGCAGCCCAACTTGCTGTGAGTAATACTTGATTTTTGGAGGACATTATCCTCTTATTGTTGCTTTTTTTATATTTAGTGTAGGGACCTACAGACATGAGGTCCCTTGACGAGGGTGTAGGCTTACGTTTTATGGCCATAAATACCAACAAAAACCTCATATTTTTTTGTTTGTACAGGATACAGCCAGGCCCCTTTCTGTTGGGCCTTGCATTGTAGAGTGTCTGTCCGTGCATGATATACAGTGGAGTACGGCTTGGCAGCCCGCCTGATCTAATAGAAGGGCGTTACCTAATAGGCTGCGGGTTTGTGACTGTGTCATCTGCATGTGAACAGCGCTCTATGCAAGCCACTTGTGTGCAGTTTTATCATCTAGCAGTCACCTCCCCTCCATTCCATGAAGGTGTGTGTGTGATCTGCTTCTCCTGCACCTGTGATGCCTCCACTTAGTGGGGGTTTAGCTGTATCCTGCTAGAGCATCAGTTTTTGGCCAGGGCGATGTACACACTGCAGCCCAACTTGCTGTGAGTAATACTTGATTTTTGGAGGACATTATCCTCTTATTGTTGCTTTTTTTATATTTAGTGTAGGGACCTACAGACATGAGGTCCCTTGACGAGGGTGTAGGCTTACGTTTTATGGCCATAAATACCAACAAAAACCTCATATTTTTTTGTTTGTACAGGATACAGCCAGGCCCCTTTCTGTTGGGCCTTGCATTGTAGAGTGTCTGTCCGTGCATGATATACAGTGGAGTACGGCTTGGCAGCCCGCCTGATCTAATAGAAGGGCGTTACCTAATAGGCTGCGGGTTTGTGACTGTGTCATCTGCATGTGAACAGCGCTCTATGCAAGCCACTTGTGTGCAGTTTTATCATCTAGCAGTCACCTCCCCTCCATTCCATTAAGGTGTGTGTGTGATCTGCTTCTCCTGCACCTGTGATGCCTCCACTTAGTGGGGGTTTAGCTGTATCCTGCTAGAGCATCAGTTTTTGGCCAGGGCGATGTACACACTGCAGCCCAACTTGCTGTGAGTAATACTTGATTTTTGGAGGACATTATCCTCTTATTGTTGCTTTTTTTATATTTAGTGTAGGGACCTACAGACATGAGGTCCCTTGACGAGGGTGTAGGCTTACGTTTTATGGCCATAAATACCAACAAAAACCTCATATTTTTTTGTTTGTACAGGATACAGCCAGGCCCCTTTCTGTTGGGCCTTGCATTGTAGAGTGTCTGTCCGTGCATGATATACAGTGGAGTACGGCTTGGCAGCCCGCCTGATCTAATAGAAGGGCGTTACCTAATAGGCTGCGGGTTTGTGACTGTGTCATCTGCATGTGAACAGCGCTCTATGCAAGCCACTTGTGTGCAGTTTTATCATCTAGCAGTCACCTCCCCTCCATTCCATGAAGGTGTGTGTGTGATCTGCTTCTCCTGCACCTGTGATGCCTCCACTTAGTGGGGGTTTAGCTGTATCCTGCTAGAGCATCAGTTTTTGGCCAGGGCGATGTACACACTGCAGCCCAACTTGCTGTGAGTGAAGCGGTTGGTGGCAGCGAGTTGTGCCAAGGATTATTGTGGGGAGGCCAGTGAGATTCGGGGAGGTTTTATATATTCCGCCCGCGGAGGTCGGGGGAATATATACCCTACTCTCACCGGGGACCCTTCAATAATCGGCATAAGTAGTATAGCGGCCTCCTTGCTTATTGTCGGGCAATTCCATAATTGGCCTGACTATAAGAGGGGCGCTAGAGAGCGCGTCACGTGCTCTGTCTGTCGGTCGGGAGGTATAAAGGAGGGGTGACCCCCACTTGTTACCCCCCGATTGTGACGTACTGGTAGCCAGCGCGGGGGGATTTCTGAGTGACCCCCCCCGGTGGTTCGTGACATATTGGTGGCAAGCGGTGGGATCGAGATAATAGTGTGTGTGAGTGTGAGACCCATACTCCCAGACACTAAAGACTGCCTGCAGCAGCTGTGGCTGCTGGGGTCTTCAGACTAGCTCAACACTAGAGTGTCAGAGTGCAGATACTGTAAGGTGTGTGGGTGCATCAGGTGTCAGTTCTGTGTCAGTGACCAAAAGTCTGCAAGAATGGCTGATGGCACCAGGAGCAGAGCTAGGCAACTGGCCAATGCTAAAGCAGGAGCCGAAGAGAGGGAGGACGGTGCTGTGGACAGTAATGAGGAGGTTGTCCACGAGCCCTCCAGGAGCTCGACGCCAGAAAACCGTTCTGCAGAGGACAGCGCACAACCTGGCAATTATGGACAAGATGAGGAGCAGCTCACCCAAGGGTCCTCAACGAGCCAGATGCCAGCCCTCCGCTCTGCAATGGACAGTGAATCACCTGGCTCTGCAGCGTGCCGCAGATCACCACTTGCCAATCCCTCCGGCCTGAGAGGTGCAGAGGCCCTCCTTCAAGCTGCCTTGGCCAGGCTTATGGCTGGAGACCGGGATACCTACGAGATACTCATGGCCGAGCGTGGGCGACAGGCAGCGCGTGACGCTGAGGCTGCGGAGCGGCAAGCAGCGCGTGACGCTGAGGCTGCGGAACGGCAAGCAGCGCGTGAGGCTGCGGAGCGGCAGGCAGCGCGTGAAGAGCGAGAGCGACAGGCAGACCGTGACTACCAGCTGCAGCTAGCTCAGCTCCGGCCCTCATCAGCCACATGTGACCTTCAAAACACCAAACTTCCAAAGGTCCGTGTTGAGGACTTCCCAGTGCTGGAGAAGGATGGAGACTTGGACTCTTTCCTGACTGCTTTTGAACGGACTTGCTTGCAGCACCATCTGGACAAGGATCAGTGGGCCAAATACCTGACCCCCCGTCTAAGGGGTAAGGCCCTGGATATCCTTGGGGACTTGCCTGCTGAGGCAGATCAGGGCTACGACACCATCAAGCGGGCCCTGATCCCAACAGTACAACCTCACTCCAGAGTCCTACCGCAAGAAGTTCCGGACCCTGCAAAAGGGACCAAAGGACTCCTGGGCTGACCACCGGCGGGCACTTGCCCGAGCTGCCGACCACTGGACCCAAGGCCTGCAGCTTTCCACCGGACCGGAGATCCTGGACTTGTTCATCACGGAGCAACTCTTGTGGAACTGCCCTGAGGATCTCCGCCAGTTCATCCGAGACCAGAAGCCAAAGGGGTCCACGGCTACAGCTGCCCTGGCCGATGACTACACCAACAATCGGGCTCCTGAGGCCAGGAGAGCAGCCACCAGCAGCACCTGGAGAGGGGGTAAGATGAACTCTGCGACTGCCCCACCTGCCCCTAGACTGCAGGGGGTGTCCCCCTCATCTCCCCTCTCCAGGCCCGTGGCAGAACCAAGACGGTGCCACCAGTGCAACTTACCTGGACACTTCAAGGCCATGTGCCCTCAGCGTCCCAAGGCCCCGGCTCCGTCCCCGTCCCAAGGGCCGCCCAAGGTGTATTGTGTGGGTGGGGGTGGTGGTAGGTCCCTGGACAGCTTCCAACCTGTCACCGTCGGCCGGTCTGTGACCATAGGACTGCGAGACAGCGCCTCGGAGGTGACTCTGGTGCGGCCTGACATGGTGTCCCCCCAAGACTTGATCCCGGGAAAAACCCTCGCTGTCTCCGGGATTGGAGGCATTGACCCGGCGCTGCCTGTTGCTGACATTTATGTGGACTGGGGCACAGGGCGAGGGGTGAGGGAGGTGGGGGTAACTGATCGGATCCCTGCAAACGTGCTACTTGGGACAGATTTGGGGCAGATAACCTCCCAGTTTGGGCCCCCCCCAAGGGCTGAACCTTCAGCCCGTACTGACATGACTCCTAACAATGTTAATGTGTTATCTATGAATGATGTAAGGGAGGAGGGAGTGAACTCTGATATTTCTGCTTGCATAGACACCATAGACACACACTCAGCTGCAGCTGTGACAGGGGAGGGGGTCAGAGAAAGGTGTGACAATGCCTCTACAAGTAACCAGCCAGTGAGCTGGGATCTGTTGCCCTCTGCAGGGATAAGCAGAGAGCAGGGTGCTGCAGGGGGAGGACCAGTGTGTGGGGTGGGGGCTACCACAGCAAATGTGGGGTCCCCAGAGATTTCACAGCGGGGTTCTGTTGCTGCAGGAGGGGAACAGGCAGGTGAGATTGGGGCCGGTCCAGGAGCGGAAGTGCTCCCAGGTAAGATCTCGGTGCATGGTTCCCCCACAACCGGGGTGTCAGGAAGCCAGGTAGGTCTGCCTGAACCGGCGACTTGGTCAGGAACGGAGGAGGAGCAGGCACGACCCACGGTCGCAGCGGCTGTGGCCGCTGTCACCCGCAGTGGGAGTGCTGGAAGCCAAGGGGCCTCCCGGAGGTCCGATAGCTCTTCCCCTTCTGACCAAGTGGCAGCCGAGTCAGGCGGAGGCCAGGACACAGGTCCCGGGGTACTGACTGAAGATGTGACAGTCTCGTCGATTCTGGCCACATCTAGTCAGGGGTTTCAGGCAGCGTTAGAAGCTGACGACAGCCTGAAAGCTCTTAAGGAGCAGGCGGCACAGCCTCCCTCGGACTCGGACCCGGAGCGAGTGGTCTGGGACCAAGGACGGCTGTACCGGGCCACGGTCCAGCAGGGTTCACCGGAGGCGTGGCCCAGGGACCGACAGTTGGTGGTACCCTATCCGTTCCGGACGGAGTTGTTGCGGATCGCACATGAGATTCCGATGGCCGGACACCTAGGGATCGCTAAGACCAAGGCCAGGTTAAACCAGCATTTCTACTGGCCAAAAATGGGGGCCGATGTGGCTGCCTACTGCCGTTCGTGTGAAACCTGTCAGAGAGTGGGGAAGGCGGGGCCACACCCCAAAGCCCCACTAGTATCTCTGCCAATCATCGATGAGCCTTTCAGGAGGGTGGCTGTGGATCTGGTCGGCCCGCTGGCCATCCCCAGCAGCTCCGGGAAACGCTTCATACTGACGGTAGTGGACTATGCCACCCGGTACCCAGAAGCAGGGGCCTTGTCGTCCATTCGGGCTGACAAGGTGGCCACCGCATTGCTGGAGATTTTCTCCCGAGTGGGTTTTCCCCAGGAAATGCTCACTGACCGGGGGACCCAATTCATGTCCCAGCTGATGGAGGCCCTCTGTAAGCAAGTCCAGGTGCGACATCTGGTGGCCAGCCCGTACCACCCACAGACTAATGGCCTGTGCGAGCGGTTTAATGGCACCTTAAAGCAGATGCTTAAGATGTTGGTCGACTCCCATGGGCGTGACTGGGAGCGGTATCTCCCACACCTGTTATTTGCTTACCGGGAGGTTCCACAGGCCTCAACAGGATTCTCACCGTTTGAGCTCCTGTACGGGCGACGTGTGCGGGGCCCCCTGGCTCTGGTGAAAGAGGCTTGGGAAGGGGATTTGGCCACCCCTGGAGTGTCGGTTATCGAGTATGTCATGCGCTTCCGGGACAAAATGCAGGCCTTGACGCAACTGGTACACGACAATATGGCTCAAGCCCAGGCCGATCAGAAGCGTTGGTACGACCAGAACGCTTGTGAGAGGACCTACCAAGTGGGTCAAAAGGTGTGGGTACTGGTCCCCGTACCACAGGACAAGCTTCAGGCAGCCTGGGAAGGCCCATACATCGTGTACCAGCAGCTCAACCCTGTGACGTACCTGGTCACCCTGGACCCTGCCCGTGGAAGGCGGAAGCCCTTCCATGTGAACATGATGAAGGCACATCATGAGCGGGAGGCATGTGCGCTCCCCGTGTGCAACCTGCCCGAGGAGGGAGAAGCGGAAACCCTCTTGGATATGCTAGCCCAGGTTAGGGCAGGCGGATCCATTGAGGATGTGGAGGTTGGCCACCAGCTCTTGGAGGACCAACGGTCCCAGCTGTGGGCCACCCTACACCCCTTCCGGGGGTTGTTTACCAACCAGCCCGGAAGGACTGACTTGGCTGTCCATCACGTGGACACTGGGGATCATCCCCCGATCCGGCGTTCAGCATATCGGGTCTCCCTGGAGGTGCAGCAACACATGCGCCAGGAGATTGACGAGATGCTGAAGCTGGGGGTGATCCAGGCATCCAACAGCGCTTGGGCCTCGCCTGTAGTCCTCGTCCCTAAGAAGGACCGAACCACTCGGTTCTGCGTGGACTACAGGGGGCTCAATGCTGTCACGGTCGCCGATGCGTACCCAATGCCACGCATCGATGACCTGCTCGATCAGTTGGCCGGGGCTCAGTACCTGACCATCATGGACCTGAGCCGGGGATATTGGCAGATCCCCCTGACTCGCAAGGCCAGGGAACGCTCCGCCTTTATTACCCCATTTGGACTGTACGAGTCCACGGTGATGCCATTCGGGATGAGGAATGCCCCTGCCACTTTCCAGCGGATGGTCAACACCCTGCTCAAGGGACTTGAAGGGTACGCGGCCGCGTACCTGGATGACATTGCCGTCTTCAGTCCCACCTGGGAAGATCACCTAGAGCATCTAGCACAGGTGCTCAGGCGGATCCACCAGGCAGGTTTGACCATCAAGCCGGGAAAGTGTCAGCTGGCCATGAGCGAGGTCCAGTACCTCGGTCACCGGGTAGGCGGGAGAACACTGAAGCCCGAGCCTGAGAAAGTGGAAGCCATCGCATCCTGGCCCACCCCCAGGACCAAGAAGCAGGTGATGTCCTTCTTGGGGACCGCTGGGTACTATAGGAGGTTTGTTCCATGCTATAGTAGCCTGGCAAAGCCCTTGACGGACCTCACCAAGAAGAAGCTGCCCTCTGCAGTCGATTGGACAATGGACTGCGAGACAGCCTTCCGGGCCCTAAAGGACGCCCTGTCCAGCCCGCCCGTGCTACAGGCAGCCGACTTCACGCGGCCGTTTGTAGTACAGACCGACGCCAATGACTTCGGCCTCGGTGCGGTGCTCAGCCAGGTGGACTCTGCAAGCCAAGAGCACCCAGTCTTGTACCTGAGCAGGAAGCTGTTACCACGGGAAGTGGCCTATTCCACGATGGAAAAGGAGTGCCTGGCCATAGTGTGGGCCCTGCAGCGTCTGCAACCCTATCTATACGGGCGCCACTTCATCAAGGAGACGGACCACAATCCCCTCAGCTGGTTGCACACCGTCTCTGGGACGAATGGGCGATTGTTGCGATGGAGCCTTGCGCTCCAGCAATACAACTTCACCATTCGCCACAAAAGGGGCCGGGACCACGGTAACGCAGACGGGCTGTCCCGACAAGGAGAGGTCGCGGACGGGCGCACGGGGGAACACCGGAGTGTGCCGCCCCCTAGCGCCCTCAAAAGGGGGGAGGTGTGAGGCAAACCCTGGGATATGAAGATGAATTATGACTTCCAGTCATAATCGCTCTCATCACTCCATGGCAGTGCCCCCTCCCTTCTTGTTCTCAGATGTCCAGCATCTGTGAAGGTGTCACATCCTAGCAACACATCCCATGGCCATCTCCTGTGATATGGAGATTAGGTGATGTGGGAACAATGGACACAGGATGACTCCCTGCCGTGACCCTGTAGTAGGGGCTGCTATCTAGTTAGCAAGCTTGGAAGTATCCAGACAGGACGACTCCAGTAAAAAATGGTTCATATCTCGCAAGCCATATTTCCGATAAATATGGCAACCATAAAAATGGTGTCTCCGCATGCGGACGATGCTGGCACACCCTTTTTATGGGAGCAGGACCTGGGGAAATACCCCAGGCGTGATATCAGCCAATGGGGAACTAGTAGACAAGTCATGAGTCCTCTCGTTCTGTAGCTAAATTCATAGCTGTCACAATGAGAGCGTCGGCGTCCGCCTACGACGCTCCCAGGCCAAGTTATGGCCATATTCCATGTTGTGGATTTTGTCCATAACTCCAGCCAGGGGTGGAGCAGTGCTCCCTCTGAGGTCACTAAGGTAGGAGGGGACCTGGATTTGCCCAGGTTGATAACCCTACTTCGGCCATTTTCCAGTGTTCTTTTGCTCGGGGGCCTGGTTGGGAAAGACCTGTGAGGGAGTTCCTGGAAACCTGGTCTACAGCGCCCCCCTGTGGCCAGACGCACAAGGTAACTGCTGGAACTGTGTATGCCTGTTTGTAACCCATGCTTTATCTGTAACTGTACTCTGACCTATGTATATTCTGTAGATCTCCTATTGTATATATTGTAGTTTCTAGTGTGGCTTTAGGCCGATTAAATTATATAATTAATCTTGGGCTGTTCTGTTATCTCGATCTTGAATCCCACGTCTGTGTGTTCGGCTAATAGTTACCGTGAAGCGGTTGGTGGCAGCGAGTTGTGCCAAGGATTATTGTGGGGAGGCCAGTGAGATTCGGGGAGGTTTTATATATTCCGCCCGCGGAGGTCGGGGGAATATATACCCTACTCTCACCGGGGACCCTTCAATAATCGGCATAAGTAGTATAGCGGCCTCCTTGCTTATTGTCGGGCAATTCCATAATTGGCCTGACTATAAGAGGGGCGCTAGAGAGCGCGTCACGTGCTCTGTCTGTCGGTCGGGAGGTATAAAGGAGGGGTGACCCCCACTTGTTACCCCCCGATTGTGACGTACTGGTAGCCAGCGCGGGGGGATTTCTGAGTGACCCCCCCGGTGGTTCGTGACATATGATTAAGGGCGTTAAGCCAGAAACGTGTTAACCACGACCATGCCATGTCTGTATTGCACTGAATAAATCACCTGGTCACTCAGCTGGATCGCTTTCCTTCATTTCTCATTGTTGCGGCCGGGGCAGGGCCGGATCCGAGTCTGAGGTGCGGTGAGGTCAGACGTGGGTGAGCTGGATTCCATTACAAGGTAAATGTAAACTGATCCAAAATGTTCTATACTATAATTTACACCATGTATAGCATTCAACTCAACCCACAAAAAAAAAACAAGTCCCCACTCAAATCCGTCATACATTAGCGGAAATATAGGGGCTTCAACTTTACTAGTAACACAAGGGCCCTGGAAAGTACTATGGCTTCCTTCCCACCCCGCCAAAAGAAAAAAACATTCTGCGCACTACAATGTATCTAATCCACATTTAACATTCACATGTAACTCTGAAACGCGTAGAATAAAGTCACATCTTGACTATAATGCACTCATCTTTATTGCACAGCACCGCAGCGATTAACCCTTTCCACTCCTACTAGATATCACAAAGTATCCACAATACTGGGACTGTAGCAGCTTTGCCAAGGTTATTTCCAGTGGTTGTGTCTTAAGCTACCGTCACACTAAGAGACGCTCCAGCGATCCTACCAGCAACCTGACCTGGCAGGGATCGCTGGAGCGTCGCTACACGGGTTGCTGGTGAGCTGTCACACAGGCAGATCTCACCAGCAACCAGTGACCAGCCCCCAGCCAGCAGCGACGCGTGGAAGCATGCTGCGCTTGGTAACTAAGGTAAGTATCGGGTAACCAACCCGATATTTACCCTGGTTACCAGCGCACACCGCTTAGCATTGGCTCCCTGCACACCTAGCCACAGTACACATCGGGTTAATTACCTGATGTGTACTCTGCTATGTGTGCAGGCAGCAGGGAGCTGGCTTCTGCGGACGCTGGTAACCACGGTAAACATCGGGTAACCAAGAAGCCCTTACCTTGGTAACCCGATATTTACCTTCGTTACCAGCGTCCGCCGCTCTCTCGCTGCCAGTGCCGGCTCCCTGTTCCTTGCACTCCTAGCCACAGTACACATCAGGTTAATTACCTGATGTGTACTCCGGCTACGTGTGCAGAGAGCAGGGAGGCGGCACTGACAGCGTGAGAGCGGTGGACGCTGGTAACGAAGGTAAATATTGGGTAACCAAGGTAAGGGCTTCTTGGTTACCCGATGTTTACCGTGGTTACCAGCGTCCGCAGAAGCCGGCTCCTGCTGCCTGCACATTTAGTTGTTGCTCTGTCACTGTCACACACAGCAATGTGCGCTTCACAGCGGGAGAGCAACAACTAAAAAATGGTCCAGGACATTCAGCAACAACCAGCGACCTCACAGCAGGGGCCAGGTTGTTGCTGGATGTCACACACAGCGACATCACTAGCAACATCGCTGTTACGTCACAAAAGTCGTGCCTCAGCAGCGATGTTGCTAGCGATGTTGCTTAGTGTGACGTGGCCTTTAAGGTACCATCACACTTAGCAACATCGCTAGCAACATCACTGCTGAGGCACGACTTGCTACCGATGTTGCTGTGTGTGACATCCAGCAACAACCTGGCCCCTGCTGTGAGGTCGCTGGTTGTTGCTGAATGTCCTGGACCATTTTTTAGTTGTTGCTCTCCCGCTGTGAAGCACACATCGCTGTGTGTGACAGCGACAGAGCAACAACTGAATGTGCAGTGAGCAGGGAGCCGGCTTCTGCGGACGCTGGTAACCAATGTAAATATCGGGTAACCAAGAAGCCCTTTCCTTGGTTACCCGATATTTACCTTCGTTACCAGCGTCCGCCGCTCTCACGCTGTCAGTGCCGGCTCCCTGCTCCCTGCACACATAGCCAGACTACACATCGGGTAATTAACCCGATGTGTACTCTGGCTAGGAGTGCAGGGAGCCAGCGCTAAGCGGTGTGCGCTGGTAACCAAGGTAAATATCGGGTTGGTTACCCGATATTTACCTTAGTTACCAAGCGCAGCATCGCTTCCACGCGTCTCTGCTGGCTGGGGGCTGGTCACTGGTTGCTGGTGAGATCTGCCTGTGTGACAGCTCACCAGCAACCCGTGTAGCGACGCTCCAGCGATCCCTGCCAGGTCAGGTTGCTGGTGGGATCACTGCAGCGTTGCTTACTGTGACGGTACCTTAACAGAATCCCCCAGGTAAGCAAAACCTACAATTGTAGGTTCACCATTCCTTACAGATAAGGCCCTATTTTGTGCTTTTGTTTCCTCCTATCCATGTAGGATATCAGATTCACTGGGATTCGTTGAAGCGTTCCAGAGTTATTACCACATAAAGTGACACTGGTCAGAATTGAAAAAATTTGGCCTGGTCAGGAAGGTGAAAAGTGGCTTGGCAGTGAAGGGGTTAATCCTAAATGTATGTTTATTTAAAGGGGTTTCATCACGAACAAAGTACATTTTAATCACTAGATCTAGGAATATACTGTAAATGCATTTCACAACTGGATGTAACATTTTAGAATATGATTAGTTATGCAGATTCTTGTTATGGCACTGCATTGTTTTTGTGTTTCTTATGGTGGTGGAAAAATCTTTTTGTTGCGTTATACTACAAATTACAACCTGCTCCCAAATTGCTTAGTAGCTCAGTGTGTTATTAGGTTGATACGAAAACAAAAGGTCACTGATTCAAATCGAGAAGTAGCCAGGAAAACATTTCCCAAGAAAAGAAAAACAGCATTAGCCAGATCATCAATAGCGGTCTCTTGGCCAATACAATTGCTAAACTGCATATGTGATTGCCATGAGAGTTGGAAGGATACAAAATTAATACATCCATTCAAAAGACAAGATGTGGAAATCCAGTCAAAATATCAGATTCAACAAGTCTGCTCATTAAAAGGTCTATCCGGTCTAGTGAGACAAATACGGCAGTGGAGGTGGCTCGTATGCTTCATAAGTGCAAGTGTCACGCTCCCGGGATCCCGGCGCCGCCCGTCACTCACCGATCCAGTCCCCGGGCACCCTGGCCATGGCTGCTGCCCCCGCTCTCCCTCCCGTGCATCCTCCGTGCTCCCCGCTGCGGTCCGGGACTCAGCTCTCTCCCCTGCGTCCTGTGTTGATCTCCAGCGCTCGGGACTCACACGTGCGCACTAGGGCGCGGACGCGCTCACTCACCTCTTCTTAAAGGGCCAGCGTCACTGAAACAGGATACGGCTGATTACAAGGTATATAAGACTTCCTTTTGCTTGTGGGCAGTGCCTGTTCAACGTGTTCTTGTAGTTTATCTCTTGCACTAGATGTTCAGGTCCCTCTGTGCTTTGTACCCAGGTTAACCCTGTCTCTGCCCACAGTGTCCAACTGCCAACCGGAGTGTGTCCAGCCTGCCGCTTCCCAGGAGTTGCTGTGGATCCCGTCATCTTCCGTCAGCCTGTTCCCGTCACCGGTTCTGGATTGCATCTGGCCACATCAGCCTGCACTCCTCGCTGGACCCGGACTCCATCTGCAGTTTCCAGTGGAACTCCGTATTGGTGTGTGGCGCCCTGGACTAGCCAGATCGTCACAGATAACACACAAACACCCCCACCCCCATTAGACAGGGACACCAGTCAAACACAAAACCCTTGTTGCCTCCCTCCAGAGTCTGATTTCCACACCAGGTGGGGCGGAGCCAAGCGGTTGGCCCCACCCACCGAGGAGTTCACAGGCCTGTAGGCAGGAAAAGTGACAGAACAGTTGAGGAGTTTGAAGTGAGAGGAGCAAGCACTTGGGTGTCTGGGTTTGTGGCCCAGGCACTGACAGCAAGGTTGGCAGATGGTGGTGGCCGTCTGCAGGAGTGGTGAAGCAACGCGGAACCGTAGGACCGGGGTCGGGCGTTGGCCCGCCGGTACCGACCGGGGAGCGAAGTGAAGCCAGCACACACAGGCAAGGCCATCGGATCCCGACCAGGCTTGGAGCCGCCGACAATAGTCAAATACGAATGTGACCGGAACCCCAGGGGTTTCCTAACAACCAAAGACCCGATAGAAGGCAACCGCCCACACTGTGAGGGTATACAGCTACCGCCTAAGGCTAGAGACCCAAGGGCCAGCGCCTGCAGGCAAACGGGCTCCTCTGGCATCCATACACCGGGGAGCGGGCTACCGTTGGGGATCCATAGTAGTCAAACAAGAACATCAAGGTGCAGGGAAAGATAGCCACCATCACCTGTCCGGGGAGGGACACTGCAGCCGGCTGCGGGACCCGTCCATTCAGCCGTTTGGTTTACCGAGGACTTTGTGCATCTCTTGCTGAGTGAGTACACCCGTGCTATCCGGCCCCGTGCCGCGCTGTCCCTGCAACCCTGCACCTCACCAACCCAGCCTCCCCGTCACATCACCGGGCCCCGGGACCACCGACCCCCTACCCACGGAGGGGGAAAACAACATCCCAGCTGCTCCCTACCATCGCTCCTGGGATCCCCGTCACCAGCAGCGGTGGTGCCCATCTTCACCACGACCCGTGGGTGGCGTCACGGACTAAATCCCCCAAACCAACCACCCCTTTCACTCACGGGCGAGGAGCGCCGCTCGAGTCCCCGAATCCGGCCCACCGCTCGAGCCACCGAGCAGCAGCAGCGCCGGACCCGAGCGTTAGCGAGCGCACAGCAGCGGCGGCGTCCTCCCCGCTCGCGACAGGTGCACTGCATACCGAAAAGATTGACTTGTATGTTCTTCCGAGGCTGGCTCACTCACTCCTGCTGGGGCTACGCTGGTTGCGAGCACATGAACCTGTAGTCAGTTGGCACTCCAGAGAGATTACACGTTGGGGTCAGTCTTGTCACGAGAACTCCATTCCACTGTATTATTTTCATTATATTCAAGATGTCTTTTTCTACTCTCTCATATAATGAGGAGGAAACCTCGTCTATTTTGGCTAAGGTTACCACTCCTAATACCTTTTTATCCATTCCGGCTGAAGAATCAAGAACAAGGGATTATGAGAAAATCCTTCGCAAACAAATTGCCTTTGAACTACACTCTATAACCTTGGCAGAGTACCACAAAGCCAAAAGAATACCCCATGTTCTACAGGTCCCTCTTCGCCATACATTATTTGCTGATAATACTACCTGCTGTGACAAATTTGAGAGCATACTTAACAAGTGCTCGATGGATATTATTATCCTCACCATTGACTTTTTACAACAGGAACTCAGAGACGTCGGGGAAAGAATCCGAAGATTTGAAGATCAATTATCCAATACTCTTCCACCTGCCGAATGGAACACCATGAAAACGCGGACACAGGATTCCGTTGCGGATTTCAAGAAGACACTACAAGACCGGAAAAGATCGAAATACATTAGGGACCAGGAGGACTACTCAAAAAAACGTATCTATAAATGGCGATTTCAGGAGCCTCAGGACCGACGACAATCCTATTATGGGACATATCAGGGCTCTACTAGCTCTGATAGTGATCACAGCCAGTCCCATGTATTGTGAATGTTAGTTATGTCTTGGCTGCTGGGAGGCTCCCTTTGGTGGCCAGGAAGGGTTTGGACAGAGACCAGGTGGGTTGTGCAGTGGGTGTTTCCTTTCCTAACTCTCTGCTTATTTAAGTCCTGGTCTGATTGCAGGCTGTTGCCGGATGTCAGTTGTTCTTTGTATCTCTAGCCTGCTTAATCCTGCTCTACATCACATCCACTCCAGATAAGTTGTTGCTCTTTATTTATTGCCTGGTTCTTTTGCTTATCTGGGTTTGTCATTTGTTGTGGTTGATTTCAGTTTATTTCCTTCCAGGGATTTTTCCCCTCAGTGGATTGTTTAGGAACTCCCTGCAGTTCTGTGTGGAGTATAGCTCCTTTGGGTCCATGTGTTTGTGGCTTGTTGAATTTGTTATAATTCTTGTTTTCTGTTCATTGGTATGACAAGGGCACCTGGTATAGGACGGAGTTCAGATCGAGCGATCTGAGGGCCTTTTTGTACTATCACGAAGTTGGTATTTTGCAGGGTTTTTCTCTGGCTACCATCAGTCCCTTTCCTGTCCTTTCCTATTTTAGTCAGCGGGGGCCTCACCTTTTTCTAATCCTGTCATCTACCTGGGTATTGTGTTTTTCCTATATCACCGCAGTCTTTGAATGTGGGGGGCTTGCTATTCTTGTCTATTTTCTGAGGCAGAGAGTTATTCATCTTTCCTACCTTTAGGATAGTTAGTTCTCCAGCTGGGTTCGCGGTGCACAGGATGTTAGTTCACCCCTTGGCTACTTCTAGTTGTGTTGGTTAGTAAGGGGATGGCGGCCAGATTAGTTGCCAAGGCTCTTGTCACCTTTTTGCCAATGATTTGTGGTGATCTTCCATGGTTCCGGATCATAACAGTACATCCGGCCAAACAAATTTAAAGGGTACTCTTAAAAAGGAAAAAAAAAAGAGAAAAAGCTGCTGAGAAATTTTTTTTTTGGTGTTTTTCCTCTTCTTCTTTGGGTTCTGTGGAAGATTTCTTTTGTCTAGCATGGATGAATTGGGTGAGCGTGTCGCTCATCTTGATGCTAAGGTTCGTCATATAGAGTCTTATCTTGCACAGACTCCCCTTGCAGAGCCTAAAATTCCCGTTCCTGAATTTTTTTTGGGAGATAGGTCGAGATTTTTGAGCTTCAAAAATAATTGTAAATTATTTTTTGACCTGCGCCCTAAGTCCTCAGGGAATCCCATACAGCAGGTTAAGATTGTCATCTCCTTGCTGCGTGGTGACCCTCAGGACTGGGCCTTCTCTTTAGCGTCTGATGATCCGATTCTCAATGATGTGGACTCCTTTTTTCAGGCCTTGGCATTATTATATGACGAACCCAATATTGTGGACCAAGCAGAAAAGGTCTTGTTGTCCTTAACTCAGGGTTTGGATTCTGCAGAAACGTTTTGTCAGAAATTTCGTAAGTGGGCGGTCCTTACCAAATGGAATGATGATGCGCTTGCGGCTCTTTTTCGCAAGGGTATTGCGGATGCTGTGAAGGATGTAATGGTAGGATTTCCCGTCCCTTCTGGTCTTGATGCCTCTATGACCTTGGCCATTCAGATTGATAGGCGTTTACGTGAGCGCAGGAAGATACCTGCTGGTTTTGTGCCTGTGGAACAGCCTTTGGAGCCTATGGAGTGTGATAGGGTCCTTTCTAATGCTAGTCGGCAGGGGTTCAGACGGAAGAATAGACTGTGCTTCTATTGTGGAGATGCTTCTCATAACATCTCTGTCTGCCCTAAACGTGAAAGGAGATTGGCTACTTCTGTTACTGTGGGTTCTTTGCAACCAAAGTTTATTTTGTCTGTCTCATTGATTTGCTCATTGTCTTCCTTTTCTGCATTTGCCTTTGTGGACTCAGGGGCAGCGCTCAATTTGATGGATTTTGGGTTTGCTAGGGATTGTGGTTTTCCCATGGTTCCTTTGCAAACTCCTATTCCTTTAAGGGGCATTGATGCTACCCCTTTGGCAGAACATAAACCCCAATTTTGGACCCAGGTGCCTATGAGAATTGCACCAGCGCATCAGGAAACTTGTACATTTTTAGTATTGCATAATCTACAGGATACCTTGGTACTAGGATTTCCGTGGTTGCAGACCCATAATCCGGTTCTTGACTAGAGATCCTTGTCGGTAGTTAGTTGGGGTTGTCAAGGTTTGCATTAGGACCTTTCCGTGTCGTCCACGTCTGCTCAGGCAGTTGATGTTCCGGCTTTCTTGTCTGATTTCCGTGATGTATTTAATGACCAGGAATCTGATTCTCTGCCCCCACACCGGGACTGTGACTGTGCCATTGAGTTGGTGCCCGGTTGTAAATTTCCCAAGGGGCGGATTTTCAACTTGTCTGTGCCCGAACATGATGCCATGCGGTCATACATCAGAGAATCATTGGAGAAGGGGCACATTCGGCCCTCATCTTCTCCTTTGGGTGCTGGCTTCTTCTTTGTTGCTAAGAAAGATGGTTCGTTGAGGCCTTGTATTGATTACCGTCTTCTTAATAAAATTACAGTCAAATATCAGTACCCTTTGCCTCTGATGTCTGATCTGTTTTCTAGAGTGCAGAGTGCCAAATGGTTTACGAAACTGGATCTCAAGGGTGCGTATAATCTCATCCGTATTAAGGAGGGTGATGAATGGAAGACGGCTTTTAATACTCCTGAGGGGCATTTTGAGTCCCTAGTGATGCCTTTTGGGCTCACTAATGCACCCTCCATCTTCCAGGCCTTCATGAATGATATTTTTCGGGACCTTATTGGTAAATTTTTGATTGTGTATTTGGATGACATCTTGATTTTTTCTGAGGATTGGGACTCTCATGTGGGGCAAGTACAGGAGGTTTTTCAGATACTTAAAGGGGTGATTCACCCATTTTTTTTTATTTTCTGTAGGAGTTCTACTTACCTTTCTAGGCGTTTTCTCCATTGTCTTCTGTTTCCAGTTCTGGCACTGAGCGGAGCTATCCTGCACGCTCAGTGCCGGTCACATGACCCCCTGGAGCTGTGGCCGCCAGCATCCTCTGACGTCCCGGCATTTCCGGGCTCTCAAACAAGACAGGTACGTCAGAGGAGGCTGGCACCACTCAGATTGAGTGACAGGGCTGTGGGCGGTGACTACCGCACATCACAGCCCAGTATCGAGGGAGGATCCGGAGGACGTCAGTGTGGAGCCGGCATCCTGCAGATGGTGAGACACGGGGCGCCAGTGTGCAGTACAGGGGGGGGGGTTCTTCATCTGAATCCCCCCCTGCACGTAAGTATGTGCTCACACTCTCCACCCGCCCGCTCTGCTGCGATGTCAGGAGAGTGGCCGGTGTCGGGCAGTGTGATCATCTGCTCCTCCCAGCAGCAAGACACTGACAGGCATGTCACCGCTGTGCTCTGCCATCTGTCCTGCTGCATGGGACCAACTGTCTGCATTCTGTCACCTGCACCACAAGTCACAGAGTGGAGACAGTTGGTGACAGAGCACCTCTGCCCCCCCTTCTTTCCCCACTCTCTTCTCTCCCCCACTCTTCTCTGCCCCCCTCTTATCCCTCTCTCCTCTCCCCTCTCTTCCCTCGCTCTCTAACCCCCCCTCGCTCTCTTCCCCCTCCCCTCGCTCTCTCCCCCCCTCGCTCTCTCCCCCCCTCGCTCTCTCCCCCCCTCGCTCTCTCCCCCATCGCTCTCTCCCCCCTCACTCTCTTCCCCCTCCCCTCACTCTCTTCCCCCTCCCCTTGCTCTCCCCCCCTCGCTCTCTCCCCCCCTCACTCTCTCCCCCCCTTGCTCTTCCCCCCGCGCTCTCTCCCCCCCCTCGCTCTCTTCCCCCCCCTCGCTCTCTTCCCCCCCCTCGCTCTCTTCCCCCCCCTCGCTCTCTTCCCCCCCCTCGCTCTCTTCCCCCCCTCGCTCTCTCCCCCCTCGCTCTCTCCCCCCTCGCTCTCTTCCCCCTTCGCTCTCTTCCCCCCCTTCGCTCTCTTCCCCCCCCTCGCTCTCTTCCCCTTCCCTCGCTCTCTTCCCCCCCCTCGCTCTCCCCCCCTCGCTCTCTCCCCCCCTCGCTCTCTTCCCCCCCCTCGCTCTCTTCCCCCCCCTCGCTCTCTTCCCCCCCTCGCTCTTCCCCCCGCGCTCTCTTTTCCTCCCCCCCGCGCTCTCTTTTCCTCCCCCCGCGCTCTCTTTTCCTCCCCCTGCACTCTTTTCCTCCCCCCCGCGCTCTCTTTTCCTCCCCCCGCGCTCTCTTTTCCTCCCCCCGCGCTCTCTTTTCCTCCCCCCCGTGCTCTCTTTTCCTCCCCCCGCTCTCTCTTTTCCTCCCCCCCGCGCTCTCTTTTCCTCCCCCCCGCGCTCTCTTTTCCTCCCCCCGCGCTCTCTTTTCCTCCCCCCACGCTCTCTTTTCCTCCCCCCCGCACTCTTTTCCTCCCCCCCGCGCACTCTTTTCCTCCCCCCCGCGCTCTCTTTTCCTCCCCCCCGCACTCTCTTTTCCTCCCCCCCGCACTCTCTTTTCCTCCCCCCCGCACTCTCTTTTCCTCCCCCGCTCTCTTTTCCTCCCCCCCTCGCTCTCTTTTCCTCCCCCCCTCGCTCTCTTTTCCTCCCCCCTCGCTCTCTTTTCCTCCCCCCCTCGCTCTCTTTTCCTCCCCCCTCGCTCTCTTTTCCTCCCCCCTCGCTCTCTTTTCCTGCCCCCCCTCGCTCTCTTTTCCTCCCCCCCTTGCTCTCTTTTCCTCCCCCCCTCGCTCTCTTTTCCTCCCCCCCTCGCTCTCTCTTCCTCCCCCCCTCCCTCTCTTTTCTTCCCCCCTTGCTCTCTTTTCCTCCCCCCCGCTCTCTTTCCCTCCCCCCACTCTCTTTTCCTCCCCCTTCACTCTCTTTCCCCCCCTCGCTCTCTTTTCCTCCCCCCCCCGCTCTCTCTCTCTTTTCCCTCGCTCTCTCCTGGCATGGTCAGTACAGAAATCTCTCCATCGTGGAGGGGTGAGAGGGAGTAATAAACATGGAGTCCATACTGTGTCTGTGTATTTATTTCTAATAAAGTTTTTTTCTCTGTGTGGTCTTTTTTTTTTAAAACCCTTTATTGGAGATTCTTAATGGTCAGGTCAAGCTTGGCCTGACATTAAGAATCTCGGGCTTTATACCAGCTGGTAAAACATAGCTGGTATTAACCCCTTATTACCCAGCGTGCCACCTGCCACCAGGGCCACTGGAAGAGTTGGATACAGCGCCAGAAGATGGCGCTTCTATGAAAGCGCCATTTTCTGGGGCGGCTGTGGACTGCAATTCGCAGCGGGGGGCCCAGAAAGTTTGGGCACCCTTCACTGCGGATTCCAATCCCCAGCTGCATAGTTGTACCTGGCTGGACTCAAAAATTCGGCGAAGCCCATGTCTTTTTTTTTTTAATTATTTCATGAAATTCATGAAATAAAAAAAAAAAGGGCTTATCTATATTTTTGGTTTCCAGCCGGGTACAAATAGGCAGCTGGGGGTTGGGGGCAGCCCGTAGCTGCCTGCTGTACCTGGCTAGCATACAAAAATATGGCAAAGCCCACTTCATTTTTTTAAAAAAGTTTTCAGGCAAAAACCTTTATAAAAAAAAATGCTTCCCTGGATTTCTATTGCCAGTGAAAGTAACACCAAGCAGCTGGGGTTAGCAGCCAGTAGCTGCTTGGGTTACCCTTAACAATAGAAAATGCAGCGGGAGCCCACAAACAATGTGATTTTTTTTTTATTTTTTATTTTTAATGAATTTTTAAAAAAAAAAAAATCGACATGGGCTTCGCCCATCGAGCACCAGAGCATTTTACTGCTCAATTCATCCCAAGTAATCAGATGACTGCAGTGTCTGCCAATTACTTGTTCTGTGTCCCCCTGCATCCATTGCAGCGTGTACGGGCTGTGAGGTCAGCGGAGTTCACTCCAGCACTGGAGTCAGCTGATCTGAACTCAGCTGAACTCCAGCCTGCACACACTGCGATGGATGCAGGGGGACATAGAACAAGTAAGGTCTAAGCCACACGGCGAGAAAAACAGTGCGAGTGGAGTGCGATCAAACATCGCATTCCACTCGGACCAATATTAGCCTGTGTGTCAGCACACATGAGCGATTATTTTCTCCGCCCTAATTGGATTGAGAAAACAATCGCAGCATGCTACAACTGTAATGCAAGACTCTCTCTTTTACCCATTCAAGTGTATGTGGTGAGAGAAAAATCGCACTGCACTTGCGGTACATCGGTGGACTACGGAGGAGAGAGGGAGAGAAATCCCTTCCACCCCTCCTCAGTGCTGGCCCACCCCTTGAGTGCCGGTCCGCCCCCGCAGCTGAGGTCTGCTCGCAGAGTCGGACCTCAGTCGCAGGGACACACGCATGACACTCAGCTCAGCTGTACTGAGCGTGAGCCGAGTGTAATGCGAGGGGATCGCAGTAATCCCCGTGTGGCCCCAGCCTAATCGGCCAACATTTGAGTCAGCTGATCTGAACTCAGCTGAAGTCCTGTACACACAGCCCGCACACGGTCACATGTGACCGGCAGCAGGCAGCGACTGCTGTTAAGGCTACATTCACATGACCGTTCCGTTTTTGCGGGCCACAAAAAACGGTCCTTTTTTTCTTGGATGCATCCTAGTGGCATCCGTGTGACATCTGCGTGCCTTCCGTTTTTTTGCGGACCACAAAAAACGGAAGCGGCAAGAAAGATAAATAGATGAGTAGATATAGAGATGAATAGATAGATAAAGAGACAGAGGGATAGAGGGATGAATGAATGAATGAATTAATGAATTAATGTATAGATAGATAAGAAATACATATATAATGTAGAATGTAACATATTCTAAGCTGGCACCCTTTTGTGACTTTCATGTGGCACTAAGGGGTGCTTAGCCTTGTATTTAGCCAAAAAATAAATAAATAATAAAAAAAATGACATGCGGTCCCCCTATCTTTTGTAGCCAGCTAGGGTAAAGCAAACGGCTGCAGCCTGCAAACCACAGCTGGCAGCTTCACCTTGGCTGGTAATCCAAAACAGAGGGCACCCCACGCTGTTATTTTAAATTAAATAAATAATTTAAAACAAAAAACACGGGGTCCCCCAAAATTGGATCACCAGCCAAGGTAAAGCGGACAGCTGTGGTCTGGTATTCTCAGACTAGGGAGGTTCTCAGTTATTGGACACTCCCCAGCCTAAAAATAGCAGGCTGCAGCTGCCCCAGAACTAGCGCATCCATTAAATGTGCCAGTCCTGGTGCTTCGCGCCATCTCATCCCGTTGCCCTGGTGCGGTGGCAAACGGGGTAATATATGGGGTTAATACCAGATGTGTAATGTCACCTGGCATCAAGCCCTGGAGTTAGTGATGTCAGGCGTGTATCAGATACCCGACATCACCAACCCAGGCAGTAATAAAAAAAAAAAAAGACAACAAACACATTTTTATTTGAAAAAACACTCCCCAACACATTCCCTCTTTCACCAATTTATTAGAAAGAAAAACAAATCCAGGTCTGGTGTAATCCAAGGGGGTCCCACGATGATCCATACCATAGTCAATGTCCCAGTCAATGAAGAACAGAATGTTCCCTATTTGCTGGGAGAGCCGTGCAGTGACCTGAGCTAACATCAACAGGTCAGCCCAGGTCACTGCAGGGCATGACGAGTGCTGCTATCAGGAGGTTAGTGAGGTATATTACCTGCGATGATCGCTGAACTCCTGACAGCAGCGCTGTCACTGAGTTCAATGACCGCCGCCTTCACAAACCAAGTATCGCAAGCGGCCCGTGACGTCACCACTAGTCACAGTATCGGGTCGACAGCGAGAGGTGATGTGACAAGCGGCGGGCATAGAAGGCAGTGACGACTGCTGACGTCAGGAGGGCAGGACTTCATCACCGTAGGTAATGAAATTACTAACCTCTTGACGGTAGCGCTGGTCATCCCTGCGGCTGCTGACACTGCAGTGCGGGCCACTGCTGACACTGCTGAGCGGGCAGCCGCGGGGCTGGGGCTGGAGCGTGACACTGACTGCACGGGCACCCGACGGAAGTCACATGGAAGTGCTTCCGTGTTGCTTCCGGGAATTTTGCGGACCCATTGACTTGTATTGAGTCACGGTTCGTTATTACGGAACAGAATAGGACATGTTCCATAATAACGGAGCGGACATACGACATCCGATGTGGTTTTTTTTGTAGGATCGGATGCACATGGAAGTGCTACCGTGTACCATCCGATCCTACACAAAAGACATTGAAAAGATGGTCCTGTCTGTGGGGCCGCAAAAAAATAGGAACTGACCAGGACACACGGAACGGTCATGTGAATGAGCCCACCTGCAGCCATTGCAGCGTGTGCGGGCTGTGAGATCAGGAGTCAGCTGACTCCAGCGCCGGACGATAAATTCTGTGTCCCGCTGCAGAAGGATCCGGTAAAATAACGGTTGCATGCGCTGCACATTTAATCCACAGGATCCGGTCATATGCGGTTTGCGGATGATACGGACGACACACAGACTAGGCAAGAGGGAAAAAAGCAATCTCATCACCCCGTCACTTTTTTTCCCCAATTATTTTTTTCACATGTTGCGCAGACTAATAATCATAATTTCTGTACACATACACACACACACACACACACACACACTCTCACACACACACACACACAAACACTCACAAACACACTCACACTATACACACACACACACACACACACACACACACACTGTATATACGCACACACACACTTTCTTCCCCTGGCTGTGCAGAGCTGCTGTATCTGTGATTTCTCTCTGGCCATCAACTGGGAAGAGGCAGGGAGGAGGGTTTGGTCGGAGAGCAGAGTGGGTGTATTAGACACAATGGGTGTGTTAGATAAGCTAGACACCGCCCTAGAGCCACAAAGAGTTCTGGGACTTGTAGGAACTGAACACAGGAAGTCAGAGGAGAGATTAACCCCATCAGAGCTGGAGCCAGCAATGAGCATGTGCTGCTAGTGCACAATAAAAGGCAATTTTGCTGAAAAAACATAATAGATGTGTTGAGGGGCACATATTAGCAAGATTTATCAGAAAAAAAAAAATCAGTTTTGGTAACTGGACAACTTCTTTAAGGATAATGCACTGTACGTTAAGGGGTCAAAGTGCCTCTTTGGGGTGCAAAGGATTTCCTTTTTGGGCTTCATCCTGTCTCCCTCCGCTATTGAAATGGACCCGGTTAAGGTTCAGGCTATTTACGACTGGGTGCAACCGACTTCTCTAAAATCCCTGCAGCGGTTTTTGGGGTTTGCTAATTTTTACCGTAAATTTATAGCCAATTTTTCTGCCATTGTCAAACCACTGACAGATTTGACAAAGAAGGGAGCTGATGCTGAGTATTGGACCCCTGAGGCTATTGTGGCCTTCCAGGAGCTTAAAAGGCGATTCACTTCTGCCCCAGTTCTGCAGCAACCTGATGTGTCTCGCCCATTTCAAGTTGAGATCGATGCCTCAGAGATCGGAGCAGGTGCTGTTCTGTCTCAACGAGACGCTACTTCGGGTAAACTTAAGCCCTGTGCCTTTTTCTCTCGAAGTTTGCTCCTTCTGAACGGAATTATGATGTGGGGAACCGGGAATTATTGGCTATGAAGTGGGCATTTGAAGAGTGGAGGCATTGGTTGGAGGGGGCTAGGCATCAAGTTGTGGTGCTTACGGACCACAAGAATCTCATCTATCTGGAATCGGCCAAGAGGTTGAATCCTCGGCAGGCCAGGTGGGCTTTGTTTTTTACCCGGTTTAATTTTGTGGTCTCTTTTTTGCCGGGCACCAAGAATGTTATGGCCGATGCCCTTTCCAGGAATTTCTGCGCTGACTCTTTGGAGGTTGTCGAACCGTCTACTATCCTGAATGATGGTGTAGTTTTCTCGGCTATTTCGCCTGATCTGCGGTTGGCACTGGCGGAATTTCAGGGGGATAAACCTGAGAGATGTCCTACAGGGAAACTGTTTGTCCAGACCAATGGAGAGACCGAGTTGTCTCTGAGGTTCATTGCTCTGTTTTGGCGGGTCATCCTGGCATTTTTGGTACTCGGGATCTTGTGAGACGCTCTTTTTGGTGGCCTTCCCTGTCCCGAGATGTCCGTCGTTTTGTGCAGTCGTGTGGAGTTTGTTCTAGGTCCAAGCCCTGTTGTTCACGTTCTAGTGGGCTATTATTGCCTTTGCCTGTACCTAAGAAACCTTGGACGCACATCTCTATGGATTTTATTTCAGAGCTTCCCGTCTCTCAGAAAATGACTGTGATTTGGGTGATCTGTGACAGATTCTCCAAGATGGTCCACTTGGTTCCCCTATCTAAGTTGCTGTCTTCATCAGAGTTGGTGCCTTTGTTTTTGCAACATGTTGTCCGTTTGCATGGTATTCCCAAAAACATTGTTTCTGACAGAGGGGTGCAGTTTGTATCCAGGTTTTGGAGGATTTTTTGCTCCAAATTGGGTGTTCAGATGGTCTTTCTCCTCGGCGTTTCATCCTCAGACCAACGGTCAGACTGAAAGGGCTAACCAGACCCTGGAGACCTATTTACGGTATTTTGTTTCTGCGGATCAGGATGACTGGGTTTTGTTTTTGCCTTTGGCTGAATTTGCCCTTAACAATAGAGCTAGCTCTACCACGTTGGTGTCCCCCTTTTTCTGCAATTTTGGTTATCACCCTAGGTTCCTCTCAGTGCAGCTTGAGGCGTCTGACTGTCCGGGGGTGGATTCGGCGGTCGACAGAATGCAGCAGATTTGGGGGCAGGTAGTGGATAAATTGTTTCAGTCCCAAGAAACTGCCCAAAAGTTTGCCAACCGGCGTCGGACTGTTGGTCCCCGGTTTAAAGTAGGGGACATGGTGTGGTTGTCCTCTAAAAATATTCCTATGAGAGTTCCGTCTCCTTAATTTAAGCCCAGATTTATTGGACCTTATAAGATTTCGGAGATTATTAACCCTGTATCTTTCCGTTTGACTCTGCCTGCGTCATTTAAGAATCACAATGTCTTCCATAAGTCCTTGTTGAAGAAACATGTGGAGCCGGCAGTTCCTGCAGCAGCGCCTCCTGACCCTGTTTTGGTACAAGGGGATCTGGAGTATGAGGTTGAAAAAATTCTGGATTCCCGTCGCTGTAGGCGTCAGCTTCAGTACTTTGTGAAATGGAAGGCTTATGGGCAGGAGGATAACTCTTGGGTTGTGGCTTCTGACATTCATGCGGACAGGTTGGTTCGCGCCTTCCATCATGCTCATCCCGAGCGACCCGGTGGCGTGGGTGAGGGTTCGGTGACCCCTCCTCAAGGGGGGGTACTGTTGTGAATGTTAGTTATGTCTTGGCTGCTGGGAGGCTCCCTCTGGTAGCCAGGAAGGGTTTGGACAGAGACCAGGTGGGTTGTGCAGTGGGTGTTTCCTTTCCTAACTCTCTGCTTATTTAAGTCCTGGTCTGATTGCAGGCTGTTGCCGGATGTCAGTTGTTCTTTCTATCTCTAGCCTGCTTAATCCTGCTCTACATCACATCCACTCCAGATAAGTTCTTGCTCTTTATTTATTGCCTGGTTCTTTTGCTTATCTGGGTTTGTCATTTGTTGTGGTTGGTTTCAGTTTATTTCCTTCCAGGGATTTTTCCCCTCAGTGGATTGTTGAGGAACTCCCTGCAGTTCTGTGTGGAGTATAGCTCCTTTGGGTCCATGTGTTTGTGGCTTGTTGAATTTGTTATAATTCTTGTTTTCTGTTCATTGGTATGACAAGGGCACCTGGTATAGGACGGAGTTCAGATCGAGCGATCTGAGGGCCTTTTTGTACTATCAGGAAGTTGGTATTTTGCAGGGTTTTTCTCTGGCTACCATCAGTCCCTTTCCTGTCCTTTCCTATTTTAGTCAGCGGGGGCCTCACCTTTTGCTAATCCTGTCATCTACCTGTGTATTGTGTTTTTCCTATATCACCGCAGTCTTTGAATGTGGGGGGCTTGCTATTCTTGTCTATTTTCTGAGGCAGAGAGTTATTCATCTTTCCTATCTTTAGGATAGTTAGTTCTCCGGCTGGGTTCGCGGTGCACAGTTCACCCCTCGGCTACTTCTAGTTGTGTTGGTTAGTAAGGGGATGGCGGCCAGATTAGTTGCCAAGGCTCTTGTCACCTTTTTGCCAATGATTTGTGGTGATCTTCCATGGTTCCGGATCATAACACCCGTGGGTCTTCCTCTTCTTTTTTAGGGCCACGACGTCCCCAAAGAGAAAGACGAGGCGTGGGAAAAGTAAACCAAGGGGCCCCATACAAAGTCATGACTCATTCTCAGGTAGGACAAACATCCTATATAACATTTCATCCTACCACCTGTCACCAACAGAGTCCCACGTATTGCAGAAGGGTCTCTCCTTCTGCCCCACCCCAACATTTAATGAATTCACCTTGGATCAGGAACTCAGACGGTTCTTCCGGTCTCTCAGATTAAAAACACATTTCCAGTCCCTGGATTCTAGTGAGACCACTTCTCTCACTATTACTCCAGGAATGTTTCGACTCAAGGACCTCAAATTAACTATACCTAGTTCTTTTCAACCACCTAAAACATATCACCCGGTTGAAACTTTTATTGGTTTAGTCAGCTCTGACACCAGGAAAGTCATCAATGACATTAAAAACGGTCACTTACAGGTCCGTCATAACCTTACACCTGAGGAATCTCAAGCTCTTAATGGCCTCAAGAGTAACCAGAAATTAGTCATCAAACCGGCCGATAAAGGCGGCGCCATTGTAGTGATGGATAAATCCTACTACATTTCTGAGATACAGGGTCAACTCAATGACCATACCACCTATAGGCCTATTTCACGTGATCCGACACCAAAAATCAGGGATCTCATTAGACACCTTATTGCCGAACATGTAAAACATGTACCATTGACAAAAAATTATCGGAATTCTTAATGAAGGAGTTTCCCATTACACCAGTATTCTATACTTTACCCAAAATTCACAAAAACTTGAACCAACCTCCTGGACGCCCCATTGTGGCCTCCACAGACTCCATTCTATCGCCTCTGGCCATCACGCTAGAGAAGATTCTGAATCCCATGGTACCATCCATTCAATCGTACATTAAGGATACTAATGATTTCCTTCATTTTCTCAGAACAACTAATAGCATCTCGAGTGACGACATTCTGGTTACTCTAGACGTGACGAGTCTTTACACGAGTATTAGTCACCAGCAGGGCATCAAGGCTGTCGACTCATTTTTGGACAAACATGATACACTATCCCTTCATCAGAAGAAGTTGGTCATCGACCTCTTAACAATAGTGTTACACAATAATTTTTTTCTTTTTCAAGACCAATTTTACTTATAAATCGAAGGGACTGCAATGGGATCAAATGTAGCACCACCATACTCTAATATTTTGATGGCGTATTTCGAGGAGACTTTTGTCTACTCCCATCCTATGTTATCGTCACATGTAGTTACATGGCGCAGGTATATAGACGATATCTTTATGATATGGCATGGCGATCCTTCTAGTCTAAATACATTCTACTCTGATCTGAACAGCTGTCTACCCAACCTCAAATTTACCTTACATTCAGACCAACATAAGATGAATTTCCTTGACGTACTCATCCTGAAATCATCCAGTGGTATTATTTCAACTGATCTCTACACCAAATCCACGGATAGGAACAGTTTGTTACACTACACCAGTGCTCATCCTAGTCATATCAAGCGGGCACTACCATCATCTCAGATCAAGAGAGTTGACCGTATAGTGTCAGACCCCGACACACGGGAGAGATGCCGTGCAGAGATGGGTGACAAGTTTGTTGCCAGGGGATATCCACAGAGAATTGCGATACCAGAATCCACTAATAGACGGACCACTCCAATACAAGGCCCTAGAGCCACGTCTGTAGCAACCTATCATCCCTTTCAGGCGCAGGGTAAGGGTGTTATCCTAAAGCATTGGTCGCTTTTAGGCCGGGCCTATCCCAATATCTCGAAGTTCCAAAATAGGCCCCTTTTTTGCAACAAGCGCCCCAAACATCTGAGGGATACGCTAGTGCGGGCAGACATCGGCTCTCAGATTAAGCAAGCACGACAAACTACACTACAGACAACCCGCACTGGAAATTACCCATGTCTACATTGCATTCAATGCTCGAATATCACAAAAGGCAGCACTTTTACTCACCCCCGTAAAAGGCAGGATTTTCCACATTAAAAACTTTTTTACCTGTGACTCATCGTATGTTTTATATCTGATTAAGTGTCCCTGCGGTCTCGGATATGTTGGGGAGACTACCCAACATATCCGAGACCGAATAAGTAAGCATAAATCGACTATTAGGTAAACAGACACTCCTACCCATTCCTGCGCATTTTATACGAGCAGGTCACACGGTAGCACAGCTACGTTATCAGGTTTTGGAACAAGTACCTCAACCCAGGAGGGGGGGAAATAGGGTACAGAGGCTGAAAGAACGGGAGGCGTATTGGATCTATACATTGCAAACGTTAGAACCCTTTGGACTGAATCGTGAATACGAGATTTTTTATTAAAACCTGACACGTTTTTTTGATCCTTCTTTCTATATCTGGTCTTCTTTTCTAATTCTTTATTTAGTTTTTCTTATTTTCATTATATCTATCTTCCTTTCCTTTCTCCTTTGTCTTTTCCCTTTTCTTTTTCTCTTCCTTTTGTTTATTTTTCATTCTTTATTTCTATAATCTTATTCCTATTTTTATTCCTATTAGATACTACATATTCCTATACATGCTCTTTGTACGCCCTTAATACTAGTCTCATTCTTTTAACTACTGTATGTCTCTTTTTATTTTACAGGCGCTGTAGTTATTCCACGATCTCGTCACGGCACTGAATATCCTGTCGGCATTATTCACAAGCATCATATGGAGGTTTAGTGCGCCCGCGCGTGCGCGGTCTCGGCCGCATCATCGGCCGGTCTGGGCACGCGCCCGGCCCACTCCTCCCACCCGTTTATATCACGCACTCATCGTGGCCGCCGCTTGCGCATGCGCCGATCGGCCCTTCGGCCCTTCTGCGCATGGGCGATCGTGCGTTCCACGATCACTCCTTGCGGTCCATTTTCCGGATATCCGGGTTGAACATGCTTCCTGTCTCTTTCACCACGTACGCCTATGGACCAGCTGTGGCTGCCGCCAGCGCATGCGCCGATCAGCCCATCTGGCTCTTCCGCGCATGGGCGGCGTGCGTGCCACGGCCTGGCCCTGCGTTCCACTGACAGGATTTCCTGGTGGAGCGGACCCACCTAGGTTATCAGGCACCATTTAAAAAGGCGGACTCCTCACCTCCACATGCACCGTAGGAGTTCACACGGGGACTGACCACTACATAGGAGTTCCTCCACTTCAAGGTACACACTGCTCACTATCTCTTTTCCTCTTGTTGCAACTTTTTTCATGATTCATATCTATCTTTTACCACGATCTTTATAATTTTCCCTCCTGATTTATCTCCCCATTACCATTACCTTTTGATTCATTACTACTTAGCCTCATTATCTAACAAGACAAAGGTTTGTGTTATAACACATCATGTCCTTTCTATACCTTATTGTGACTATATTCATTGAGACATGTACTTATATATTCATGTACTTATATATTCACAGACTATACCATTAGGTACTGCACACCCTTAGGGTGTCTGTCCAGACTGAGATTTGTTATATAGTATTCCTACTGAATGGTATGTGCTATTTATCACCTATACACCCACTTCCTTTATAAATGTTATACCAGCAGATTGACCGATTTTTATGCCTATAGATTATATGTGTTATCAGACCAGATACACGTTGCCTTTGACTGCAAAGGTACTTCCCACGCCGGCGGTTTCACCTGTACTGTACACACAGCAATAGGGTATGTACACACTGGTTTTTATGAAACTTATGGGTGTATCCCCTCCTAGTCCTATGTACCTAGGATAACATAACTTAACAGATGTCTCAGATTATAATATTCAATCCCTCTTTTTCTCTTTTTTTTTTCTCTCTTTTTGACACATATCTCCAATACAGTACCTTAAAGTGGACTCCACTATTTTAGCATTACCTTTGAACTACCTGTCTGGTATATGTTATATCATTGATGTCAACAAAGATATTCTTACTGTATTCTTATTATATTTCTTTAGCTGTACATTGTCTCTTATTCCCCTTCTTCCATTCTTCTCCCTTGTGGATCCATTACCCTCTGCTCCGTGTTCTTTTTCCTCTCTTCTCTTTTGTCTCTTTCCTCTCTTTTCTTTCTTTTTTCTTCTTTCTTTCTGTTTCCCTTTTCTTTATTCCTCCTTTTGATCATTTCTCTACAACCCCCCTTGGTCCTCTTTAATTCATTCACTATTTGTCACGTTTTTTTAATTTTCTTCATTACAAACCTTTTTCCACTTGAGCCGGATATATTATTTAAATATCTGTCTATTTCTAGGCATTCTTTTTCTCATGAAGACCTCATACATTTGAATACATATTATTTTCTCTACAACCATATAGGTATGTCCTATGTACTCTTAATAACTCTTCATATGGTGGTTTTCCTATATAGCGGTCATGTTTACCGTTACCTCCTCTATAGGACACTGTTTCAAAGATAGACAATTATGGTACATTATGCTTTTCTTATCTCGAACATAGATTAACTATCAGTACCTAAAAGCTTGTTGATATTGTTTTGCCTTTTCTCCCATTAGGTATATTTATATACTAAACATGTATGGTATAAGCATTGTTCTGTTTATGTAATAACTAATTACATTTTTCTTTCTGTACATTTATATCATAGACTTTCTCTGACGAAGGCCTGTATGTGAAGGCCGAAACGTTAGAATTATTAATTTTTGGACCTTTGCATCAATAAAAACAAGCAAACTGAAATTCAAGCATTATCCTGTCTCAGACTCTTACCTTTTTGTGTGCCCAAGTTATTGTTTTTGTCACGAGAACTGTCTGTAGTCTGTCTGGCCCGTCCATCAGTCTCCGACACCGGAGTCTCTACTGGGACTGCCAGCCGCATATTGGTCCTTTGTGGATGTCTTCGACAAAAAGGAGGCAGAGGTATTGCCGCCACACAGACCATACGACTGTGCCATAGACCTGCTGCCAGGGGCTACTGCCCCCCGAGGACATATCAATCCTTTGTCACCAATCGAGACCCAGGCCATGTCGGACTACATTGTTGAGAACTTGGCAAGGGGGTTTATCCGGAGATCATCTTCCCCTGCAGGAGCCAGGGTTTTCTTCGTGAAAAAGGACAGATGCCTCCGGCCATGCATTGACTACAGTGGTTTAAACCAGATCACCATTAAGAACAAATACCCCCTTCTTCTCATCCCGGAGCTGTTTGATCGGCTGAGAGGGGCTCGCATCTTCACCAAGCTGGATCTCCGCGGAGCTTACAACCTGGTTCGTATTCGCCCGGGAGATGAATGGAAGATGGCATTCAACACCCGGGACGGGCACTACAAATATTGTGTAATGCCATTCGGTCTCTGTAACGCCCCGGCTGTCTTCCAGGAGCTGATGAATGACGTCTTCAGGGATCTACTGTACGTCTGTGTGGTCGTCTACCTGGACGACATCTTGATCTTCTCCCCAGACTTACCGACGCATAGAAAAAACGTATGACTCGTCCTGCAAAGACTTAGAGAAAACTGCCTGTAGGCCAAGTACGAGAAATGTTTGAATAGATGTCTCTTCCCTTTCTTGGCTACGTCATTTCCGACAGGCCTACAGATGGATCCTGAGAAACTGTCTTCCATTCTCACCTGGCCTCTCCCTTCTGGACTGAAAGCTATTCAACGCTTCCTGGGATTTGCAAATTACTACCGGCAATTCATCCCCCACTTTTCCGCATTGACGGCTCCTCTCTCCGCTATAACTAGAAAAGGGGCGGATCCCAAAGAATGGTCTCCTGAGGACAAAAATGCCTTCCGCTCCCTGAAGCAGGCCTTTGCTTCCGCTCCCGTTCTCCATTGACCAGAGGTGAACAGAAAATTCACGTTGGAGGTGGATACCTCGTTCACGGGTGCCGGAGCCATGCTGATGCAGAAGTCGTCCTCCGGAAAGATGGTTACCTGTGGATTCTTCTCCAAGGCCTTCTCTGCTCCAGAACGCAATTACACCATCGGTGATTGGGAGCTTTTGGCTATTAAGTTAGGTTTGGAGGAGTGGCGATACTTGCTGAAGGGAGCGGTATATCCGGTGTGACGATGTGGGCTCCGAGTGTATGGCAGACCACGCGTCAGGTAGCGGGATTAAAGCACGCCTGAGCAATTTGTCACTTTAACAGCCCATATGGTTTATTAACAGCTCCATAAACCATACTACAGTCATGGCCAAAAGTTTTGAGAATGACACCAAAATTATATTTTCACATGATCTGTTGCCCTCTGGTTTTTAATTGTGTTTGTCTGATGTTTACATCACATACAGAAATATAATTGCAATCATATTATGAGTACCAAAAGGTTATATTGACAGTTAGAATGAGTTAATGCAGCAAGTCAATATTTGCAGTGTTGACCCTTCTTCTTCAGGACCTCTGCAATTCTCCCTGGCATGCTCTCAATCAACTTCTGGACCAAATCCTGACTGATTGCTGTTCATTCTTGCGTAAGCAATGTTTGCATTTTGCCAGAATTTGTTGGTTTTTGTTTGTCCACTCGTCTCTTGATGATTGCCCACAAGTTCTCAATGGGCTTACGATCTGGGGAGTTTCCAGGCCATGGACCCAAAATCTCTATGTTTTGTTCCATGAGCCATTTAGTGATCACCTTTGCTTTATGGCAAGGTGCTCCATCATGCTGGAAAAGCCATTATTGGGCGCCAAACTGCTCTTGGACAGTTGGGAGAAGTTGCTCTTGGAGGACATTCTGGTACCATTCTTTATTCATGGCTGTGTTTTAGGCAAGACTGTGAGTCAGCCGATTCCCTTGGCTGAGAAGCAACCCCACACATGAATCGTTTCAGGATGCTTAACAGTTGGCATGAGACAAGACTGGTGGTAGCGCTCACCTCTTCTTCTCCTAATAAGCTGTTTTCCAGATGTCCCAAACAATCGAAAAGGGGATTCATCTGAGAAAATGACTTTACCCCAGTCCTCAGCAGTCCACTCCCTGTACCTTTTGCAGAATATCAGTCGGTCCCTGATGTTTTTTCTGGAGAGAAGTGGTTTCTTTGCTGCCCTCCTTGAAACCAGGCCTTGCTCAAGCAGTCTCCGCCTCACCGTGCGTGCAGAAGCACTCACACCAGCCTGCTGCCATTGCTGAGCTAACTCGGCACTGCTGGTAGTCCGATCCCGCAGCTGAAACAGTTTTAAGATACGGTCCATCTTTGTAGCTGCAATACTCTTCCCTGTTAGGCCATTTTTGTGCAGCTACAAAGATTGCACCTCAGTCAACAATCTATTGCATCATCAAGAACTTCAAGGAGAGAGCTTCCATTGTTGCCAAAAAGGCTCCAGGGCGCCCAAAAAGGACCAGCAAACGCCAGGACCGTATCTTAAAACTGTTTCAGCTGCGGGACCGGACTACCAGCAGTGCCGAGCTAGCTCAGCAATGGCAGCAGGCTGGTGTGAGTGCTTCTGCACGCACGGTGAGGCGGAGACTGCTGGTTATCTCTAAAGAAACACGTGCAGCCATCCATAGTTAACTGAAGAGAAACAATGATACCAAGCACCAGCCTCCTTTTAAAGTGTCCAGTGGTGTCATTCTTACTTAATCATGACTGATTGATCACCAGCCCTGTCCTCATCAACACCCACACCTGTGTTAATGGAACAATCACTAAAACAATGTTAGCTGCTCCTTTTAAGGCAGGAATGCAATGATATTGAAATGTGTTTTGGGGGTTGAAGTTCATTTTCTTAGCCAATATTGACTTTGTAAGTAATTGCTGTTAAGCTGATCACTCTTTATGACATTCTGCAGTATATGCAAATTGCCATTAGAAAAACTTAAGCAGTAGACTTTGTAAAAATTAATATTTGTAGCATTCTCAAAACTTTTGGCCATGACTGTAGGTCACATACCGTAAAGATGCCGTACCTTGGCTTTCTCCTCAAAGACCAACACATAATATAAAGTCCAAACACTATTGGATTTCCACACAGGTGTCCCTGACCCTTGTCAGCATTCAGACACTGGTTTCAATCAGGGTTACCTTCCCCTCAAGGTGGCTAGTGTCCTTACCAGATTCCCCCTGGCTCCAGTCAGGCTTTACACATAGACTTTAAAGCCAATACCTTCTCCAGAAGGTCTCCTTAGCAGAGCAAACACCCTGCATCTGCTCTCACCCTCTGCAGCACACACACTGACAGTCTAGAGCCAGTCTCCCCTAGACTGCCCTAGATACTCTGCTACAGGTTCAGACCCACAGGATTGTTTTAACCCTTGGAGCCACACCCACAGGTGGTAAGGAGTGTTTAATCAGCCTCACACACCCTTCCATGACTCTGCATGTAATGCAATCCTGTGGAACCACTGGTCCCAGCCAACTTCACATTGCAGAGCACCAATGCTTCTGCAAAACATACCGGCCATTTACAATGCTGCCGGTTGATGCCTCACACTGGTCATAATTTATACCGATCACAAAAACTTAGCATACCTGCACTCGGCCCGGAGACTCAATCCTCGACAAGCCTGGTGGTCTCTGTTTTTCGCCCGCTTCGATTTCCAGCTACATTTCCGGCCCGCTGACAAAAATGTGCGGGCCGATGCCTTGTCCCGATCCTTCATACCTGTAGAATAAGAGGAAGAGAGGGACCAGTTCATCATTTGCCCCAGTAAGGTTGTTCCGGTGGCTCCAGTCACTCTGTCGCAGATACCTCCTGGGAAGACCTTCGTTGTGGAGGCCGACAGACAAAGGGTCCTTCACTGGGGCCATTCCTTGAAGGTGGCCGGTCATGCGAGTCAGAAGAAGACTTGGAGCATTTTCTCTCGTCACTATTGGTGGCCATCTCTTTGAAAGGATGTTGTCTCTTTTGTTGCAGCTTGTCTGTCCTGTGCCCGCAACAAGACTCCCAAGCACCTGGCCACCGGTCGTCTCTTGCCTATGCCCATTCCCTCTGTCCCATGGCAACACATAGACATGGATGTTATCATGGACTTGCCGTTGTCTTCGGGCTGTACTGTTATCTGGGTTGTGGTGGATCGTTTCTCAAAAATGGCCCATTACATGCCCTTGGTCGGACTACCCTCTGCTCCAGACCTCGCCAACATCTTCATTCAACATATCTTCCGGCTTCACGGCTTTCCTCTGCATATTTTGTCCAACAGGGGGAGTCAATTCACCTCACGTTTCTGGAGGGCGCTCTGTAAACTCCTGGGAGTGTCCCTAGACTTCTCCTCGGCCTACCACCCTCAATTGAATGGTCAGGTCGAATGGGTCAACCAGGTCTTGACTTCATTTCTTCGTCAATGTCCACCATAACGACTGGACCAAGCTGCTACCTTGGGCTGAGTTCTCATACAACCATCACACCAGTGAGTCCTCCTCCAGCTCTCCCTTCCATGTCGTCTACGGTCTTCAGCCTTCCATGCCACTACCGGTACCCTCTATTTCTGGTGTACCCGCTGCATACGCCCTGTCCAGAGATTTCTCCAAGATATGGAGTACCGTCAAGACCTCTCTTGAACGTGCTTCTGTTCGGATGAAGAAACATGCTGATAATAGACGTCTTGATCCTCCTCACTTTTCTCCTGGGGATATGGTGTGGCTTTCCTCCAAGTATGTCCGGCTGAAGATTCCATCCTACAAGTTGGGTCCTCAATATATCGGTCCTTTCAAGATAATCAACCGGATCAACGAGGTCTCGTACAAACTTCAGCGTCCGGCCACAATTCGCATCCCTAACTCTTTCCACGTATCCTTGCTCAAGCCAGTCATCCTAAGTCCCTACTTTTCTGATCTCGGTACTTCTCCCCCTCCTCTTGCCGATCATGATGGGTACGAGGTAAGAGACATCTTGGCCATGAAGGGAGTGAGGGGTAAACAGTTCTTTCTTGTTGATTGGGAGGGATTCGGTCCCGAGGAATGGTCCTGGGACCCCCGCAAGAACATCGCTGCTCCTCTTCTTCGCAAATTCCTTTCCCGATTGCGGAGAGGGGGGCATGAGGGAGGGGGTACTATCACGCTCCCGGGATCCCGGCGCCGCCCGTCACTCACCGATCCGGTCCCCGGGCTCTTTGGTCACAGCTGCTGCCCCCGCTCTCCCTCCTGTGCGTCCTCCGTGCTCCCCGCCGGTGTCCAGCTGCGATCCGGGACTCACCTTCTGCTCCCCCTGCATCTCCTCCGCTCTCTCCACTGTGTCCTGTGTTGATCTCCGGTGCTCGGGCCTCGTGCATGAGCACTAGGGTGCGGGCGCGCTCACTCACCTTTTCTTAAAGGGCCAGCATCACTGAAACAGGATATGGCTGATTACAGGTGCAAGGTATATAAGACTTCCTTTTGCTTGTGGGCGGTGCCTGGTCAACGTGTTCTTGTAATTTATCTCTTGCACTAGATGTTCAGGTCCCTCTGTGCTTTGTACCCAGGTTAACCCTGTCTTTGCCCACAGTGTCCGACTGCCAACTGGAGTGTATCCAGCCTGCCACTTCCCAGGAGTTGCCCCGGTGACTATCAGCTGTGGATCCCGTCATCTTCCGTCAGCCTGTAACCGTCACCGGTTCTGGATTACATCTGGCCACATCAGCCTGCACTCCTCGCTGGACCCGGACTCCGTCTGCAGTTTCCACTTGGCACCTGTACCTGGTTCCGGTCATCCGTCCTGCCCACAGCTACCTTTGGACTAGTCGCTATATCCTGTACGGACATCTGAAGGACGTGAAACCCGGACTCGCTTGTGTCCCGGCTGCTGTGCATCTAGGCCCTCTGGGGAGGCCGCCAGACAGTCCCTTTATAGGGGTTCACTCCTGGTTGTCTCTCTGGGGGAGTCCGGTGCACGGTCCCATGGATCCACCTCTGGACTGAACGTTACAGTGGTGCCCCTGAGGCTCCAGTCGCGACAGAGGTACCACACCTCAGTCAGAGGTTTGGGACCCCGTCCCCTGGTGAGGAGGAGGCTGCAGACTGCAACACACACTCACACCTGATTTAGCTAAACTCCATCAGGCCATGGTTAGGGCAGGTTGCACCTTTAGGGAAAGCTCAGCCCATAGCCAGCTTGGAGGTGGTGTTGGTTAGTGGGTGCACACTTAGAACTGTGTGGAGAAAGTGAAACTAATCAGAACAAGTTTGGAAGAGAATGGAGTAGGACGTGTCTGAGACAGGTCCTAGGGGACTTGAGCTGAAGAAGCTCCCCCTAGGACCAAAAGGGGAGAAGGAGTCCTGGAGCCACAGGAAGTGCGCCATACATCCATGGTTTCGATCCCCAGCCGGCATACCAGTGTGGAGGGACTTGGCCGCAAAGAGTACTGGCCCCTTAACTAGTGGTGAACTGCAAGACTCAGCTAGCAAACCGGAAGCTAAGGCTACTGCAAGTACTGGAGCCACATCCACACACATCCAGTGAAAAGGTGATCACATAGGACCAAGAGACAAGGCAGGAAAGCCACCCATATAAAGGATCCACAGACACTGGCTCGGAGCTCTGTGTGTGAGGGCGCAAGACAGGAGGGAGAAGCCAGCGCAGGAAGTCGGACAGGGAAGGTATACAGAAGGGAACAACGGTCTTGACCTCTGAACTACCCGGGGTCGGCTGGAGCCTCATCACAGCAGGTCTCAGTGCTCCGAGGGCAGCATCTCAAACTGTGAGTAAAGACCTTGTGACTGCATTCCTGTGTCGCCTAGTTATTCTCTGCGCCCCCATCGCATCTCAACATCATAGACTACTACTTCCAAGAGCCCTGGGGCCCAGCTCTAACTGTGGAGAGCTATACCAACTCAGCTGCATCACCACCACCCCAAGGAAGCTGAATAGCAGCGGCGGCCTATATCTTATCACATATCACGGGTAGTGTCACAAACTACTTTTTCCTTGCATATATTATTCCCCCATTTAATGACCACTGCCAGGGTCACAGAGTCAGGCCCTGCCGCCATGACATCCTCATAAAGCAAGTAGAACTGTGGCCCGGTTCCATGTACCCCCCCACAGCTCTGGTGGGGGGCGTCCCAAGCACTGTGCGATGCACGTTACACAAATTTGGAATAGTGGACCGAATAGAGGTGAAGAAGCCTCTGCTTGGAGCAATGAGATGAAAGTCAATAGACTAGGCTCTGATGGGTGCAAATGGGTCTGGAAGAAACAAGGGAAAATGGATCAACAAAGTGAAGTAATTGCTAAGTTCGGTGGAGAAAGCCTGATGATAAGAAGTTGTTTTACAGACAAAGGCTTTGGATACTCGACCAGGATCGATGGTGGTCTCAATGCTGAGCTTTATGTCAGTATCCTACAAAACAAGTTACTTTGTACATTCGAGTACTATGGCTATGAAAAGTACAACATCGTGTTCCAGCAGGACAATGACCCGGAGCAAATGTTAAGATTGGTAAAGAAATTTTTTAGTGACAGTGAATTAGGGGTGCTGTATTGACCCCCAACAGTTTCCTTACCTCAACCCAATTGAACACTTGTAGGTAGAGTTGAAGAAAAACCTGTATACATAACCAAGTGAGTCGACAAGTATGCAGCAACATTGGGAATAGTTAAATGAGACCTGGGAGGCAAACCAGCTCGAATCAAACGTACAATTTTGACTAGTCCCAAGCACAGGGGTGGAATTGGCTTTCCTGATGTGAAGCAATATCATCTTGCTGAGCATCTTTCCAGAATAATAGATTGGTGTAGAAATGGAACACAAAAGGTATGGGTCCAGATAGAACAATCCTTTTCTACAGTACCCCTGAACAAATTGCCGTGGCTCCTTTCGGTCGCCCCTGCAGAAGTAAAAACATACCCGACTATTGGCCCAACGGTAACCTATTGTAATAGTGAGGTGGTACACTTGCAAATGCTCCCTACCTGTTCAAGGCTAAGCCCAGTCCTGAGCCATCCCCTCTTTGGACCGGGAGGGTCAGATCCCCTTTTCCAACTCTGGATACAGGGAGGAGTGGACCGGGTGGAAGTCTTTGGGGATGACATTGAATGGCCTTCAATAGCTATGCTAGGCCCTGGAAAAAATTCAACTCCGTTGGGACATTGGAGATGTTTACAGCTTGCACACTTTTTCAGCAAACTCCCACCTAAGGAGCGTTTCAGACTCTACAAGACCCAGTTCGAACTTACTGGCGAAGGTACAGGTCCAGCACGTCACTCGCTCTCTGTAGTATACTCCATGTTGTCTTCCCCCACTAACCAACCTCTTCTACTCTATATACTACAATGGGAAAGGGATCTTGATATCAGCCTTACTCCGGGACAGAGGGACCTCATTTTTTGTCTTGCACAGAGCTCTTCTATTTGCTCCAGGTTCCAAGAGGCCAGCTACAAATTATTGTCCAGATGGTACAGGGTGCCCTCTAGGATCCATGCTATATTTCCCTCATCAGATCCTGCCTGCTGGAGATGCGGTAGAGAGGAGGGTACACTCTTCCATGTGTTCTGGGAATGTGAGGCGATCCGGCCCTTTTGGACAGAAGTTTCTGATATCATCCAAAAAGTCACGGGAGACACCGAGGAGATGGGTCCTGCCCTTCCCTGCTACATCACGGCGAGACTTCCCTAAGAACTTACAAAAATTCATTGAAAAAAATTCTCATTATGGCAGCCAGAGCGTATATCCCAGAAAGGTGGAAAAGTCTTCTTCCACCAACTGTATCACAATGGATTTCCAAGGTCAATGACCTTATGTACATGGAGAACCTCACCTCCTCTCTACATGACACTTACATGAAATGCTGGGCAACTTGGAGAGAGTGGATGGATTTCCAACAAACCAAGACATATCGGCTTAAGTTGAGAGGTGAATGGGGGACAAACACCCCCCCTTCCCCTCTCTCCTCTTCCCAATATCTGACCTTCTTTTCCTTTTCCTCTTCTTTTGCCCCCTCTTCTCCTATCACTTAACTAAAGGCCACTTTACACGCAACGACATCGCTGACGCAATGTCGTTGGGGTCACGGAATTCGTGACTCACATCCGGCCTTGTTAGCAACGTCGTTGCGTGTGAAATGCACGAACGACCGCTACCAAGCAATTTTACTCACCTTATCGTTGTTCGTTGACCTGGTGCTCCATTCCCAAATATCGTTGCTGTTGCAGGACGCAGGTTGTTCGTCGTTCCTGCGGCAGCACACATCGCTATGTGTGACACCGCAGGAAAGAGGAACTACACCTTACCTGCGGCCGGCCGCAATGAGGAAGGAAGGAGGTGGGCTGGATGTTCGTCCCGCTCATCTCTGCCCCTCCGCTTCGATTGGGCGGCCGCTTAGTGATGTCGCTGTGACGCCGAACGAACCACCCCCTTAGAAAGCGACGTCGCTAGGCAGGTAAGAAGTGTGACGGGTCCGAGCGATGTTGTGCGCCACGGGCAGCGATTTGCCCGTGACGCACAACCAACGGGGACAGGTATGCACGCTAGCGTTATCGATAGCGATATCGCAGTGTGCAATGCGGCCTTAACACTACCTACTCTGTTTCTCTTTTTTGGCCTCACAAGCTACTTCCTCTGCATTTTTGTTTCGTCTTTTCATCTCTTCGATCTATAGAATCTTGTAAATAAAAAATAAACAAAATTGTGGAATTTTTCATATACTTGGATATCAAGACAGATCATACGTCTAAGTGGTCTTTATGAGAATGTAATGCATTTGTTATACCTGTCTTGTTTGGTGCCTTTTATGGGTGCAAATGGTTCGTTAGATCCGAGAATTTTGTGCCTTATATGTATATGATTCCTTGTTAAATAAAGAATTTTTTTAAAAAATGAGACCTGGGATCAGCTTTCGGTAGAGACATGCTTGAATCTGATCGAGAGCATGCCCAGAAGGATTCAGGCCATTGTTGAAAGCCGAGGGTGGCTTTATGTAATACTAACAAAATAAAAATTTAAATTTTTAGGAGCTAAACAGCAACAATCTGCATAATTAATCATAAGCTAAATAGTTGCAAGACAAATTTATGTATGAGATGAAATTAACTTTTTTGAATTTACCAAATTGCTGCAATGAAACAAACAGTGAAAAATTTAAAGGGGTCTGAATACTTTCCATACCCACTATGTATAAACAGTTGAAACCAGAAGTTTACATACACTATCTAAAAAGTCAGGGACTGGTGCACTTCACAAAATAGATGTCATCATGATGAAAGCTCTGGTAAAATTTAAGAAACCACTGCAAATTGTCAGTTTTTCTGATTTTTCTCTTTATATTTTTGAGTAAAATGTAAATTGTTCTTTTATTCTATAAACTACTGACAACATGTCTCATATAATGCAAAGAAAACAAGTTCATAATCATTTAGAAACAACAATAGTAATGTTTTAACTCAGGAAGAGTTCAGAAATCAATATTTTGTGGAATAACCATGATTTTTTTTATAGAATAAAAGAACAATTTACATTTCACTCAAAAATATACCTATAAAGAGAAAAATCTGAAAAACTGAAAATTTGGAAGTGATCTCTTAATTTTTGCTAGAGCTGTATAATCTGTATCTATATTAGGTGAGATACTTACGATGTATAAAAGCTTTTTTTGGTTATGACAGCTTAAAGATGCTTCTTGTATGAAGAAACTTCTTGCATGTATTGCTTAGATGTGATTTGGGCAAATTCTTAAAACACAAACACTCTTCAAATCCTGAAGATTCCATGGGTTTCTTCTATGAACTTCAGTTCCCTCCATTTTCTAACAGATTTAGGTCAGGGGATTGACTGGGTTGTTTTAGAAGATTTTTTTCTTTCTCTGAAACCAATTTAGAGTATTGATGGGTGAACTCGCATAAATCCCGGGGTCGGCGGGACAAATCAGACTTTAAAAAAATAATCGGCTCCGGCCCACAATTGATACCGGATATTTGTCCACACAGCAGTCCTCATATAAGTCTATTATGACCAGAATTATGTGCTTAAAAATGGTAGTAGGGATAGGGGGATTGGTGCAAGGGCTCTATACTCACTGAGTCTCCGGCGTGGCTGTAATTGCTTCCAGGCCTCTTATTCTTCTTCAGGGGCCACTCATCCATATTTACTGCTTCCCCCGTCCACCAGCAATCCTGATGTCTGTGATTGGTTGCAGTTAGATGTGGCCCCAGCCTGTGTGATAGTGGCACGCACTGCTTGTGATCACAGACTGTCTGTGGGTCACTGTAGATTGGTGTAAAAATAAATAAATAAAAAAATTGGCATAGGGTCGCCCCATATTAGGATACCCAGCACAGATAAACCATATGGCTACAGGATGCAGCCCCCAGCCATGCGCTTATCTTGGCTGTGTATCAAAATAAAAGCCACTTGAGGCTTTTTTTTAAATTATTATTTAACCCCTTCACGACCACGGGCAGTAAAGTTACGTCCTATTTTTACGTGACATAACGACTAGTGAAACGCAAAAAGTATCGGCCTAAATTTACAACTGACATGAAGTACAATATGTCACGAAAAAACAACGTCAGAATCGCCAGGATCCATTGAAGCGTTCCAGAGTTACAACCTGTCAAAGTGACACTGGTCAGAATTGCAAAAAATGGCCCGGTCATTAGGGTGTTTTATTGGCCGGGGGTGAAGGGGTTAAACAAATACTTTTAAAAACCGGACTTTTTTTTGCGCCATTAAAAATGCTTTTTTATATACATATATATAAACTTAACTAAACAAAAAAGTGCAGGTTTGTTCTAATAAACAAGCAAAAAATGTTCAAAAAAAGTAATCCAAAGATGTATAGAAAAAAAACATGGATTTATTAAAAATGTCACTTTGTCCTGCAAAGAATGTGGCCCCTCTCAATTTTTTTTTCTATATGTGGCCCATACACCCAGCTGAGTTTGAGAACCCTGGTCTATATGGACTCTTACCACTTACCACGCAAGACTCCATTGCTGAACAAAAACATGCTCAAGTGCGTTTGAAGTTTGCTCAACAACACTTAGACACGCCTGTGACATGGTGCGAGAGTATAGTCTGGTCAGATGAGACCAAAATATAATGATTTATAATTAATTATTGTTTGGATATCATAATACACCATGTTTGAGACCAAAAGGCATTGCTTATCAACCCAAGAACATCAAATCAACAGTGAAGTTTGGAGGTAGGTACATGATAGTTTGGGGCTAATTTTTAGCATACGGCACTAGCACACTTCATATAATTGGAGGAAGTATGAATTAACAAATGTATGGAGAAATTCTTGATAATAATCTGCTGCCAACTACCAGGATGATGATGATGATGATGATGATGATGATGAAACAAAGGTGGAGATTTCAGCAAGACAAAAATCCCAAACATATAGCAAAGAAAACTCTCAATTGGTTACAGAGAAAGAAAATAGAGCTATTAGAATGGCCGAGCCAATTACCTGACCTGAATCCAATAAAAAAATTATGGAATGTAGTGAAGATGAGAGAAGCCCATGGAACTTTCAGTATTTAAAGAGTGTTTATGTGGAAGAATGGAATAAAATCAAACCCGAGCAATGCATGCGACTAGTTGCTCCATACAGGAAGAGTCTTGAAGCTGTCATCCCGTAAAAAAGGCTTTTGTACGAAGTATTAAATTAATTTCAGTAAGCGTGTTTAATACTTTTTCTCTGTGTCATTTCTCATTATTAGATATACAGTCATGGCCAAAAGTGTTGGCGACGTCTTGCTAACGCTGGCGTACACACTTCCAGCGTCAGTAGGACATTCTTTGTGGTCGTATTAAGGGCCCTCTGTTCTCCCATTCCAAGTTACTTCAAACAGCATCCGCAGGCACTCCTTTTCCAGGCTCAGTGAGTTACCGAGATTATCAGCCTTGGTGTATCCTTTGTGTATCCTTTGTGATATATATATATATATATATATATATATATACGTATATATATATATATATATATATATATATATATATATATAGCAGTCTCAATGTATCCTATGTGATGTATATACAGCAGCCTCATTGTCTTGTATGTGGTGTATAAAAGTAGCCTCAGTGCCTCCTATATTATGTATATACATCAGTCACAGTGTCTCCTTTGTGATGTGTGTGATAAGCCTCAAAGTTTCCCATAGATGTATTTACACTAGTCACAACACTAGTCATAGTGTTTGCTATGTGATGTATATATATGAGCCTCAGTGTCTCCTAGGTGATGTATTTACAGCAGTCTAGGAATATCCTGTGATGTCTATACTGTCACGCTCCCCGGGTCCTCGGATCCCCTCCCCGGGTCCCCTGCTCCGATCCCCGGGTCCTCAGCTCCGCTCCCCGGCTCACCTGCCACGCTCCCCGCTCTCCAGCCTCCGGTGCCCGCACTTCCCAGGCCCCCTGGTCTCCGCTCCCGGCGCCCGACGGCTTCCCAGTTCCTGGCCGGCTCCCCTGCGTCCTCCCTTCAGCTTCCTGCCCTGGCTTCTGGCACCCGGGCTGCGCGCACGCGCATTAGGGCGCGCGCGCGGTCACTGAACCTTTCTTAAAGGGCCAGTGTCAATTAACAGGAAATCATGCACTCAGGTACAGGGTATATAGGGGGTTAATGTCCAAGGGAGCGGGGCCTGTTCTTCGTGTTTTCCCAAGCTAGGAGTCAGGTCTCCTTGTGTTCTATGAGATACTTACCTCTCTGTCTTCTAGAGCCGACCCTGCATCGCCATCCGGTCCTGCGGTACCTCGAACCCCGAACGCTGCCCATCTGCCATCCTGACAGTCCGTACCATCTCGGATCCCTGCGGTGACCCGTCATCTCGCTCCAACGGTTCCGGACCCTGCCTGACACCATCACGGCTTCCGAACCTGAGCTCCGTCACCCGGACCACCATCCGTGACCTCGTGGTCCCAGGGACTTCTCCATTTGCTCTCAGTGCACGGACTGTCCTGCTACCTACAGTGCTCCGGCTACCGGACTCCTTTCCCTCATCCGGGAGTTCGGCCCAGTGGATCCACCTCCAGGGTCTACCCGTCCATCTGGCCCTAACAGTAAGAACAGGCCATGGATCCCGCCGAAGCACTAGCGGCCTTGCATGAGGAACTCCAACGCCAGCGTGAAGTCCAGACCCGCATGCTGAACTTTATGACTTCCGTGGACACCCGCCTGACCACGCTACAAGCGGCAGTCACGTCTTCGACATCCCGAGCCTCCACTAGTCAAGCCACGACCCCCGCTCCCGTGGCCGCCTCTTCGGATGCTTCCAGACTGAGTTTGGCCTCACCACCCCGGTACGCTGGAGATCCCAAGACCTGCAGGGGGTTTATAAACCAATGCTCCCTCCATTTCACGCAGCTGCCACATCTGTTTGCCTCCGACCAAGCCAAGGTCGCCTTCATCATGTCTCACCTAGAGGGCGAGGCACTGGCGTGGATGAACCCCTTGTGGGAGAAGGAGGAACCTATGACCAAGAACCTCCAGGAGTTCCTGCAGGCCTTTCGCAGCACTTTTGACGAACCCGGACGCGCCTCCGCGTCTGCGTCTTCACTTCTCCGGTTACGTCAGGGAACACTGACGGTGGGTCAATACGCCATCCGTTTCCGCACCTTGGCTTCAGAACTCGGGTGGAATAACGAGGCCCTAACCGCCGCCTTCTGGGAAGGACTATCGGGTCGAATCAAAGATGAGCTGGCTGGACGTGATGTACCGTCCACTCTGGACGCCCTGATTACCCTAGCGACTCGAGTGGACATACGCTTTCAGGAGCGGTCCAAAGAACTGTCCCGTGAGAGACGTCCGGTAAGGCATTCCTCTCCTCCACCGAAGCCCACCGTACTCCAGTCAACGGCCTCTGGTGTCTCCGTCCATGAGCCCATGCAGATCGACCGTGTGCGACAGTCGGAACAACGTCGAGCAGAGCTGCTCGCCAAGGGTCTCTGCTTTTACTGCGGAGAGGGCACACACCTGCTACGCGCCTGTCCAGAGAGGCCGGGAAACTCCAAAGCCTAGGGTTGGTAGGAGAGGCCACCCTAGGTGCTGGAACTCTCTCAGACCCAGTTACATGGACTGTGCAAGTGACAACGGGAGAGACGCGGTTTACGGCTGAGGCGTACCTCGATTCTGGGGCAGCAGGCAATTTCATCCAGCAGGCCACGGTGGACAAGTACCAGGTGCCTGTTACTCCACTCGACAAGCCCCTAGTGATTGCCTCTGTGGATGGGAGACCCCTCTCTGACACCATCTCCTGGATCACCAAGCCGCTTGAACTGCGTATCGGTGCTCTGCACACCGAGAACATCGCTCTCTACGTCCTCCCACACATGTCACATCAAATCCTGCTGGGACTTCCCTGGTTGCGGACACACGAGCCTTCAGTCAGCTGGGGCACTGGCGATATCACTCGATGGGGGTCTTCTTGCCATGAGAGATGTCTGAAGACCATACAACCCATCCGGCGACCTCCGGTTCCCGAGTCCCTACCGGGACTGCCCTCAGCCTATTGGTCCTTCGTGGACGTCTTTGATAAGAAGGAGCCCGAAGTACTCCCGCCACATCGTCCTTACGATTGTGCCATTGACCTGCTCCCGGGAACTACACCACCTCGAGGACGGATATATCCACTATCTCCAGCCGAAACAAGGGCTATGTCTACGTACATCACAGAGAGCCTGGCTAAGGGATTCATCCGGAGATCCTCCTCTCCTGCTGGAGCAGGATTCTTCTTCGTAAAGAAGAAAGAGGGCGACCTACGCCCATGTATAGACTACCGGGGATTGAACCTAATCACCGTGAAAAACAAGTACCCCCTGCCGCTCATCCCCGAATTGTTTGATCGGCTCAGAGGAGCTCGTGTGTTCACCAAGTTGGATCTTCGGGGTGCCTACAACCTGGTCCGTATCCGTTCAGGGGATGAATGGAAGACCGCGTTCAACACTCGCGATGGGCACTATGAATACTGCGTGATGCCCTTCGGCCTGTGCAACGCACCAGCAGTCTTCCAAGAATTAGTGAACGATGTGTTTCGGGACCTTCTCTACGTCTGTGTGGTGGTATATCTGGATGACATCCTTGTCTTCTCTCCGGACCTCCAGACCCACCAAGAGAACGTGCAACTGGTTCTACAACGACTGAGAGAGAATCATCTGTACGCCAAGTACGAGAAGTGTGTCTTCGAACAGTCTTCTCTCCCCTTCCTGGGGTACCTCATCACCGATACCGGACTGCAGATGGATCCCAAGAAGGTCTCCTCCATTCTCAACTGGCCTCCTCCTTCTGGACTGAAGGCAATCCAACGTTTTCTGGGATTCGCTAACTATTACCGCCAGTTCATTCCTCACTTCTCGGCTCTGACTGCTCCTCTCTCCGCCTTGACCAAGAAGGGGGCTAATCCAAAGGACTGGTCACCTGCGGCCGACGCCGCGTTTGGCGCTCTAAAGCGAGCCTTTGCCTCCTCTCCTGTACTCCACCGTCCAGAGTTAAACCGCCAGTTCACCTTGGAGGTGGATGCCTCCTCCTCGGGAGCCGGAGCAGTGCTCATGCAGAAGTCCTCCTCCGGGAAGATGGTGACGTGCGGTTTCTTCTCCAAGAGCTTCTCCGCGCCTGAACGCAATTACACCATCGGTGACCGAGAGCTATTAGCGGTCAAACTGGCTCTGGAGGAATGGCGCTATCTTCTGGAAGGAGCAGTGTACCCTGTCATTGTTTACACGGACCACAAAAACCTGGAATACCTGCGGACTGCTCAGCGACTGAACCCACGGCAAGCCAGGTGGTCCTTGTTCTTTGCCCGGTTCGACTTCCAGCTTCATTTCCGACCCGCGAACAAGAATGTACGCGCTGATGCCTTGTCTAGGTCTTTCGTGCCCCTGGAACAGGAGGAAGAGACATCTCAACCCATCATCTGTCCAAGTAAGATTATTCCGGTGGCTCCTGTCACCCTGGCCCAGATACCACCTGGGAAGACTTATGTCTCTGAGGCTGACAGGCAAAAAGTGTTACACTGGGGCCATGCCTCGAAAACAGCCGGTCATGCAGGTCAGAAGAAAACATGGAGCGCTATTGTACGTCATTACTGGTGGCCATCCCTGCGCACGGACGTCGCCTCTTTTGTCTCTGCCTGCTCCTCCTGTGCCAGGAACAAGACACCCAAACACCTGCCATACGGCCGTCTTCTGCCTCTGCCCATACCCTCAGTTCCCTGGCAACACATAGCGATGGACTTTATTACGGACTTGCCATTATCCTCCGGACACACAGTCATATGGGTCGTGGTGGATCGGTTCTCTAAAATGGCCCATTTCGTTCCTATGGCTGGACTGCCCTCTGCTCAGGAACTCGCGGACGCCTATATACAGCACATCTTCCGCTTGCATGGCTTTCCATCACACATAGTGTCCGACAGAGGAACCCAGTTCACCTCCCGCTTCTGGAGGGCTCTCTGCAAACATCTGGGAGTGACTCTGGACTTCTCCTCAGCCTACCATCCTCAGTCGAATGGCCAAGTGGAACGGATCAATCAGATATTGACCTCTTTCTTGCGTCACTACGTGAACGCCCATCATGACGATTGGTCCACGCTTCTTCCTTGGGCTGAATTCTCCCATAATCACCACGTCAGTGAGTCCTCCTCCAGTTCTCCCTTCCATGTCGTCTACGGACTTCAGCCGTCTGTCCCATTGCCTGTATCCTCTTCCTCGGACATCCCTGCTGCTGATGCAGTACTCCGTGACTTTACATCCATTTGGGACTCAGTTAAGGCCTCCCTTGCACGTGCCTCCCTGCGGATGAAGAGACATGCGGACAAGAGACGTCTGGATCCTCCGTGTTTCTCTCCGGGAGATCTCGTCTGGCTTGCTTCCAAGTACATCCGACTGAAGATACCATCCTACAAGCTGGGACCTCGCTACATTGGACCATTTAAAGTCCTCGGCAAGATCAATGAGGTCTCCTACAAACTGCAGCTCCCGGCCACGATGAGAATACCCAACTCCTTTCACGTCTCTCTGCTCAAGCCGGTTGTCCTTGGTCCCTTCTCCGCTGCCGCCAGTCCGGCCCCTCCTCCTATTGCTGAGGACGACGTCTATGCGGTAAGGGATGTCGTGGCCATGAAGACCGTACGTGGTCGACAGTTTTTCCTGGTGGACTGGGAAGGGTATGGTCCTGAGGATAGATCCTGGGAGCCCAGGGAGAACGTGGGCACTCCTCTGATCCGTGCCTTCCTGTCCCGGTTGCGGGGAGGGGGGCGTGGGGGGGGGTACTGTCACGCTCCCCGGGTCCTCGGATCCCCTCCCCGGGTCCCCTGCTCCGATCCCCGGGTCCTCAGCTCCGCTCCCCGGCTCACCTGCCACGCTCCCCGCTCTCCAGCCTCCGGTGCCCGCACTTCCCAGGCCCCCTGGTCTCCGCTCCCGGCGCCCGACGGCTTCCCAGTTCCTGGCCGGCTCCCCTGCGTCCTCCCTTCAGCTTCCTGCCCTGGCTTCTGGCACCCGGGCTGCGCGCACGCGCATTAGGGCGCGCGCGCGGTCACTGAACCTTTCTTAAAGGGCCAGTGTCAATTAACAGGAAATCATGCACTCAGGTACAGGGTATATAGGGGGTTAATGTCCAAGGGAGCGGGGCCTGTTCTTCGTGTTTTCCCAAGCTAGGAGTCAGGTCTCCTTGTGTTCTATGAGATACTTACCTCTCTGTCTTCTAGAGCCGACCCTGCATCGCCATCCGGTCCTGCGGTACCTCGAACCCCGAACGCTGCCCATCTGCCATCCTGACAGTCCGTACCATCTCGGATCCCTGCGGTGACCCGTCATCTCGCTCCAACGGTTCCGGACCCTGCCTGACACCATCACGGCTTCCGAACCTGAGCTCCGTCACCCGGACCACCATCCGTGACCTCGTGGTCCCAGGGACTTCTCCATTTGCTCTCAGTGCACGGACTGTCCTGCTACCTACAGTGCTCCGGCTACCGGACTCCTTTCCCTCATCCGGGAGTTCGGCCCAGTGGATCCACCTCCAGGGTCTACCCGTCCATCTGGCCCTAACATATACATAGGCTTCAGTGTGCTCTATGTTATGTATATACATCAGCCTCAGTGTCTTCTATATGATGTATATGCATCAGTCCCAGTGTCTCTTATGCATATACATCAGCATCTTCTACTTCATGTATATACACCAGTCCCAGCAGCTTCTATGGGATGTGTATATGTGGCGCCCCTGAGGCTTCAGTTGCCACAGAGTATTGCACCCAAATTTGGGTGTAATGCTAAACACGGTTCCTGAGGAGGTCAGTCCCGGTTTCACCACTCACACATTCAAATACACACCAGGTTGCCCTTGTTCCCACTGGGGACTGGACTAGGGTAGGGTAATAAAGGGTTGCTTACAGAGTGGCATGTACAGGATGCCCTCACACAGGGGCCCCAGTCCCACTAGCTTATGACCTGAGAGGGGGGAGGTGCAGCCAGCAGGGGAGTCAGGAGCCAACACAACAGATAGAGAGTTCTCCAGCAGGAGAGGAAAGGAGCAGACGTATCTCACGGGTGCTCCGGTGGGAGAAAGGAGAATTCACACGGTTACCAAAGGGAAAGGATATCTGCTCCCCTCGGAACTGGCGCCATAAAGGGTAGCAGGACCCTAGGGAAGATCAAACTCCACGTTGGTTTTCCCGAATCTGCCAGGACGGGGAAAGTTTCAAGCTTCCCTGGCCACACAGCGCCCGAGAGCACAGTCCCAGAGAGGATCCGGGGCCTAGGATAATGCCAGACCCCATAGCGGAACCGTGGCACCTGCATATAGGGACAAGAGTACTACTCGTGAAAACCCGGGTCCCCAAGTTGTTTCAAGCCAGGGGATCCACTGCACAGGCACTACAAGGAGTGAACCCACCGATTACCACACCGGACTGATCTCTAATTGGATTCGGGTTCGACAGAGCCCATCACAGCAAGTGACCGGTATTACCCGGGTGATTGGCTCAACACAAAGAGTGAATAAGCAACCTGGAACCATAGCCATAGACTCTGTCTCTTAATTCCTGGTGCCGCCACTCCGCGCCTCGGCGCCTGCTATTACTACTCCTCTAATTATCTTCCCCAGGGCCCACTCCACCTGTGGGGAACAATACCATCCATAGCTGCTACCACCATCCGACAGCGACAGAAGCGGCGGCTACTTCCCTGGTTGCATACCACAGGTGGCGCCACGACATTCACCTCACTACTACCCCCATCATCCTTCCCCAGCCATCTTCTGTACGCCTCGAGGCAACAGAGCCGGGGTAAACCGCCCGGCACAGCGACAGTCGATGGCCCAGCAACAAGTAGGTTAACCGCCTGCCCCGTGGGGCGCTACATACAGTCAGGGCCAGAAATATTTGGACAGTGACACAAGTTTTGTTATTTTAGCTGTTTGCAAAAACATGTTCAGAAATACAATTATATACATAATATGGGCTAAAAGTGCACACTCCCAGCTGCAATATGAGAGTTTTCACATCCAAATCGGAGAAAGGGTTTAGGAATCATAGCTCTGTAATGCATAGCCTCCTCTTTTTCAAGGGACCAAAAGTAATTGGACAAGGGACTCTAAGGGCTGCAATTAACTCTGAAGGCGTCTCCCTCGTTAACCTGTAATCAATGAAGTAGTTAAAAGGTCTGGGGTTGATTACAGGTGTGTGGTTTTGCATTTGGAAGCTGTTGCTGTGACCAGACAACATGCGGTCTAAGGAACTCTCAATTGAGGTGAAGCAGAACATCCTGAGGCTGAAAAAAAAGAAAAAATCCATCAGAGAGATAGCAGACATGCTTGGAGTAGCAAAATCAACAGTCGGGTACATTCTGAGAAAAAAGGAATTGACTGGTGAGCTTGGGAACTCAAAAAGGCCTGGGCGTCCACGGATGACAACAGTGGTGGATGATCGCCGCATACTTTCTTTAGTGAAGAAGAACCTGTTCACAACATCAACTGAAGTCCAGAACACTCTCAGTGAAGTAGGTGTATCTGTCTCTAAGTCAACAGTAAAGAGAAGACTCCATGAAAGTAAATACAAAGGGTTCACATCTAGATGCAAACCATTCATCAATTCCAAAAATAGACAGGCCAGAGTTAAATTTGCTGAAAAACACCTCATGAGGCCAGCTCAGTTCTGGAAAAGTATTCTATGGACAGATGAGACAAAGATCAACCTGTACCAGAATGATGGGAAGAAAAAAGTTTGGAGAAGAAAGGGAACGGCACATGATCCAAGGCACACCACATCCTCTGTAAAACATGGTGGAGGCAACGTGATGGCATGGGCATGCATGGCTTTCAATGGCACTGGGTCACTTGTGTTTATTGATGACATAACAGCAGACAAGAGTAGCCAGATGAATTCTGAAGTGTACCGGGATATACTTTCAGCCCAGATTCAGCCAAATGCCGCAAAGTTGATCAGACGGCGCTTCATAGTACAGATGGACAATGACCCCAAGCATACAGCCAAAGCTACCCAGGAGTTCATGAGTGCTAAAAAGTGGAACATTCTGCAATGGCCAAGTCAATCACCAGATCTTAACCCAATTGAGCATGCATTTCACTTGCTCAAATCCAGACTTAAGACGGAAAGACCCACAAACAAGCAAGACCTGAAGGCTGCGGCTGTAAAGGCCTGGCAAAGCATTAAGAAGGAGGAAACCCAGCGTTTGGTGATGTCCATGGGTTCCAGACTTAAGGCAGTGATTGCCTCCAAAGGATTCGCAACAAAATATTGAAAATAAAAATATTTTGTTTGGGTTTGGTTTATTTGTCCAATTACTTTTGACCTCCTAAAATGTGGAGTGTTTGCAAAGAAATGTGTACAATTCCTACAATTTCTATCAGATATTTTTGTTCAAACCTTCAAATTAAACGTTACAATCTGCACTTGAATTCTGTTGTAGAGGTTTCATTTCAATTCCAATGTGGTGGCATGCAGAGCCCAACTCGCGAAAATTGTGTCACTGTCCAAATATTTCGGGACCTAACTGTATACATTGGCCTCTGTGCATCCTAAGTGATGTATACATATCAGCCTCATTGTTTCCAATGGGATGTATTTACAGCAGTATCAGTGTATCCTATATTATGTACATACAGTGCCTTGCAAAAGTATTCGGCCCCTTTGAATTTTTCAACCTTTTCCCACATTTCAGGCTTCAAACATAAAGATAAAAATTTTAATATTATGGTGAAGAATCAACAACAAGTGGTACACAATTGTGATGTTGAACGAAATTTATTGCTTATTTTGAACCTTTATAAAAAATAATAAACTGAAAAGTGGGGCGTGCAATATTATTCAGCCCCTTTAAGTTAACACTTTGTTGCACCACCTTTTGCTGCAAGTCGCTTGTGGTATGTGTCTCAGTTTTGCACATTGAGAGACTGAAATTCTTGCCCATTCTTCCTTTGCAAACAGCTTGAGCTCAGTGAGGTTGGATGGAGAGCGTTTGTGAACAGTTTTCAGCTCTTTCCACAGATTCTCGATTGGATTCAGGTCTGGACTTTGACTTGGCCATTCTAACACCTGGATACGTTTATTTGGGAACCATTCCATTGTAGATTTTGCTTTATGTTTTGGATCATTGTCTTGTTGAAAGACAAATCTCCGTCCCAGTCTCAGGTCTTTTGCAGACTCCAAGAGGTCTTCTTCAAGAATGGTCCTCTATTTGGCTCCATCCATCTTCCCATCAATTTTAACCATCTTCCCTGTACCTGCTGAAAAAAAGCAGGCCTAAACCATGATGCTGCCACCACCATGTTTAACAGTGGGGATGGTGTGTTCAGGGTGATGAGCTGTGTTGCTTTTACGCCAAACATCGTTTGACATTGTGCCCAAAAAGTTCAATTTTGGTTTCATCTGACCAGAGCACCTTCTTCCACATGTTTGGTGTGTCTCCCAGGTGGCTTGTGGCAAACTTTAAACAACAATTTTTATGGATATCTTTGAGAAATGGCTTTCTTCTTGCCTCTCCTCCATAAAGGACAGATTTGTGCAGTGTACGACTGATTGTTGTCCTATGGACAGACTCTCCCACTTCAGCTGTAGATATTTGCAGTTCATCCAGAGTGATCATGGACCTCTTGGCTGCATCTCTGATCAGTCTTCTCCTGACGGCCAGGTCTTGGTAGATTTACAGTGGTATGATACTCCTTCCATTTCAATATGATCACTTGCACAGTGCTTCTTGGGATGTTTAAAGTTGTGGAAATCTTTTTGTAACCAAATCCGGCTTTAAACTTCTCCACGACAGTATCACGGACCTGCCTGTTGTGTTCCTTGGTCTTCATGATGCTATCTGCGCTTTAAAGAACACAGACTATCACAGAGCAGGTGGATATATATGAAGACTTGATTACACACAGGTGGATTATATTTATCATCATCAGTCATTTAGGACAACATTGGATCATTCAGAGATCCTCAATTAATGTCTGGAGTGAGTTTGCTGCACTGAAAGTAAATGGGATGAATAATATTGCACGCCCCAATTTTCAGTTTATTATTTTTCACAAAAGTTTAAAATAAGCAATAAATTTCATTCAACTTCACAATTGTGTCCCACTTGTTGTTGACTCTTCACCATAAAATTCTCATTTTTATCTTTATGTTTGAAGCCTGAAATGTGGAAAAAGGTTGCAAAATTCAAGGGGGCCGAATACTTTCGCAAGGCACTGTACACTGACAAGCAAAAGGGTAACAATGTTTTGAACCTTTGTTTTTCATGCTTCATATCTTACCATCCAGTCAAGCTTTGAGTGGGAGACCATCTTAATTTTATAGATAATCATCTTGCCTATCTCATACATAAATTTGACTTGCAACTATATAGCATATGATTAGTTATGCAGATGCTTGTCATGTCACTGCATTGTTACTGTTTTGCTCCTAAAAAATTAAATTTAAATTTGTATTATTTTGTTAGTATTTTGTAAATCCACCTTTGGCTTTCAATACTGCCTTAAGGCCACTTTACACGCTGCGATATCGGTACTGATATCACTAGCGTGGGTACCCGCCCCCATCGGTTGTGCGACACGGGCAAATCGCTGCCCGTGGCGCACAACATCGCCCAGACCCATCACACTACTTACCTGCCTAGCGACGTCACTGTGACCAGCGAACCGCCTCCTTTCTAAGGGGGCGGTCCGTGCGGCGTCACAGCGACATCACTAAGCGGCAGCCCAATAGAAGCGGAGGGGTGGAGATGAGCGGGACAAACATCCCACCCTCCTCCTTCCTTCCGCATTGCGGGCGGGACGCAGGTAAGGAGAGGTTCCTTGTTCCTGCGGTGTACCACGGAGCGATTGCTCCAAATCACCTGTTTCCAATCTTCTACTGTTCACTGTTCGTACTTCTTTGCAAACTCGAGCAGACGCTTCTTATGATGATATTAAAGTTGAGGCTTCCTCACCTTTTTCAGGCAAACATTCCAGGCTTGTGTAATGTGCATCGCACAGTATTTGCATGGATGTCTGTGATCTGATATATTGCCAGTATATCCACCTCTTGGCTTTTGAATGGATGGACAGACTTCATTTCATATTCTTCCAACTGTCATGACACTCACATGATGCAGTTGCGCAATTTTCTTGGCCGAGAGACCACTATTGATGAGCTGGATGTTGCTCTTTCTCTTTTTTTGGGAAATCTTCTTCATGGCTACTCCATGATTCAAAGCAGTGATGTTTTCCTTGGAAATCAACCTAACAACACACTGTTTTATTAGGGAATGTGAGAACCGGTTGTAATTTGTAGTATAAGGGAAGAAAAAAAATTCAAACACCAGGAGCAAAAGAGTAACAATGCAGTAACATAACAAGAATCTGCATAACTAATCATATGCTAAATAACTGCAAGTCAAATTTATTTGTGAAACAGCCAATATGATTGTCTATAAAATGAAGGTAGTCTCACATTCAAAGATGTAGTGGCTAGTGAGATATGGAGCATGAAATTCAAAAGTTCAAAACATTGTTATCCAATTGTTTGTCATTCTACATGTGCTTCACTGTATTCTATGTGATGCATATGCACCAGTGTTTCCTATGTGATGTATATACACCAGCCCCATTTTCTCCTATGTGATTTATAATTAAGTACCGTATATAGTGTAGACCTGTGTATATAGTATAAAGTAAGTTGCTGTGTGTATATATAGCGTAGATATATGATTTTGATAATCTAGGTATTATATACAAAGGCACAGCTCTACACTAAAAGCTATATACACAGCTCAACAGTACATTGCTCAATACAGTCCATGTATTATTATTCTCATGTATGGTATTTTGGGTGAAATTCTCAGTATCTTTGATAGTCTAATCCCTGGCCGCATACCACAGGTGGCATCACAAAATCATCATCCCCATCCATTCATCCATCCCCCTCCTTCCGTGGACACCTCAGGGTTACGAAACTGGGCAGGTCACCCGTGACATCCCCCTGACCCTTCACGGCCTGGCGACGAGTATTCCCCCAGTCCCCGTGGGGTGCTTTATATACACTGCACAGTACCACTTCTCCTGTCCTATATACTGGGTATAATTTTCAGTAAATCAATTATTCTGTATATATGCATTGCACAGGACCACTTCTGTCCTGTTGAGGGATAGGTGGCATTAGCCTTGGGGATGGACAGAATTGGTGGATTTATTATTTTCTATGTCTGCAATCCTGTGGGCAAATAAAAATTAATCCTGAACAACGAGTTATCTTAAGTTGGAAGTTAAGCTGGTGTCACACTAAACGACAGCGACAACGACGTCGCTGTTACGTCACCATTTTCGGTGACGTAACAGCGACCTTGTAAGTCGCTGTTATGATCGCTGCTTAGCTGTCAAACACAGCAGAAGCAGCGATCATAAGGTCGCTGTGCTACATGTTCAGAGAGCAGGGAGCCGCGCTTAGCGCTGGCTCCTTGCTCTCCTGCAGCACACATCGGGTTAATTAACCCGATGTGTGCTGCAGCTACATGTCACAGTTCAGAGAGCAGGGAGCCGCGCTTAGCGCTGGCTCCTTGCTCTCTTGCAGCACACATCGGGTTAATTAACCCGATGTGTGCTGCAGCTACATGTCACAGTGCAGAGAGCAAGGAGCCGCGCGCACTGCTTAGCGCTGGCTCCTTGCTCTCCTTGCTACAGTATACATCGGGTTAATTACCCGATGCATACTGCAGCCACATGTCACAGTGCAGGAGCCGGCACTGGCAGCGAGAGCGGAGGCTGGTAACCAGCGTAAACATCGGGTAACCAGGGAAAGGTCTTCCCTTGGTTACCCGATGTTTACGCTGGTTACAGCTTACCGCAGCTGCCAGTGCCGGCTCCTGATCGCTTCATTTCGTCGCTCTCTCGCTGTCACACACAGCGATGTGTGTGTCACAGCGGGAGAGTGACGACCAAAAAATGAAGCTGGACATTCAGCAACGACCGGCGACCTCACAGCAGGGGCCAGGTCGTTGCTGGATGTCACACACAGCGACAGCGACGGGACGTCGCTGCAACGTCACAGAAAATGGTGACGTAGCAGCGACGTCGTTGTCGTCGTCGTTATGTGTGACACCAGCTTTAGGCTCTATCATTAGGCTATGGGAAACTTTCTAATTGCTGGGGGTCTGAAAGCTGAGATTCCCACCGATCCCAAAAGTCAGGGCTCTGAAGACCCCCACATGAATTAATCGCTGTTTAATCATGCAAATTGCTGGTCTATTCACACGTGGCATTTCAAACAACTCTTTAAGGCCTGCAAAACACATCCGTGCCGCCGATACGTGTTTGGGACTTTTTGACACGTACCGGCGGCATGAACACACGTGCACCAATGTTACCCTATGACAGGCACACACACGTAAAGCCACACGGAACGTGTGTCCGTGTGGTTTGAACGTGTGTGCTTTTTTTACACGGATGACATGTCCGCGTTTCGCCGGCATCACGCAGACACGGACCCGCTAAAGTCAATGGGTCCGTGTCTGCACGTACGTGACATGGACCATGTACGTGTGCTTTCCGTATGGTCCATGTGCATTTTTTTATTTTTTTAATGGTGAAACGGCTCAAGACTCACGGACTGCACATGGACATGACACATATGTATCTCACGCATACATGGACATTCAACACGCACGCATGACAAGCATACGCCATCACACTGATGTAACACGTACCTGAGAAACGGACATCCAACACAGGACACGGATTCGAAAAAGAGACCGCGAGACACGCACGTGTTTTCTGCGGACGTATGTTTCAGGCCTAAGAAAGTGGTGAGGGGCATGAACAAGTAAAGCAAAATTCGCTGAACCTTGCATTGAGCCTCAATGAGGGGAGGGTGTTTTAGTATGTGGGCTGATGGGGTTTATGTGCCAGGGCTGCTTTTTCATCCCAGTTTGGCCCTGGGCCACAATCAGACAATAGGAATACAAACAAGCTTAGCACAACACTGACCCAGAGTAGGTAAACCTTTAACTGGCAGTGGGAGTCAGAGGTTCAGGAGTTAGGAGACAGCCCCATCCAGGTTTCACAGAAAACAGCAATCTGCCAGAAACTAACCCCATAGCTATCTGACTGAGCAGCACCTAAAGTTCCACAATTTAAGCAGGATTGCAAAGTCACTACAAAGATACGGTGCCATCATGCCAATTAAGTGGAGACTGATGGAAGTAGTATTTGCCTGGTCCAGGGTCACTGTATGTGGAAAGGAATAATATTATGGATCTCACACTTTGCTGAAGGTTTTATATATATATATATGGTTGTTATACTAATAATTGTGTCATATGTGCGCTGCGTATATTCTTTACTTGTATATGATGCTTGTGTATACTGTGTGACTTGTGTGCTTTTTATGTAATTTGGACTGTGCTTGTGTGACGCCCTGGCAAACCCAAGGTGTCACAGAGCCTGCATAAATCCAGCAAAGTGCAGGCCATTCTCCTCCTTGGTAACCTGATCCCACACCAGTGCAGCAGGACAGACCCCCCCCCAGTGTAAGAGCAAAACAGAGCAGGAGGGGAGGGGCTGGAGCAGAGTGAGTTTGGAGTGTGAAGAGAGCAGACCAGGGGAGGATAGCTCCTGGCTGCTATAAGGAAGGGAAGTGTGAGGAAGGGGCCCGAGGTGGCCGGGGCAGGGTAATTGCCCGCCGGCATCAAGGGGCGACCCGGATCACTGCAGGGGGAGTGGGCTCCCCGTTCCCGACTGAGGAAGGAGAAAGAAGCGTCTGGCTGCAAAACAAGAACAGGATCCTGCTGTACTGCAGGTGGGACCCTAAACACCCTCCGCACAGAAGGCTGTGGACTTCGGCAGTTTCTAGTTTACCAGTGACTCTGTGTGGTTTACTTGTGAGTACAATAGTGCCATCAGGCACCGCACCGCAGCACTGCGCCCAGCAGCCCTCCAATCCATTCGCCACTGGGCCCCGGGATCACCAACCCCTACCCACGGAGGGGGAACCAACATCCTAGCTGCTCCCTGCCATCACTCCCAGGATCCCCGTCACGAGCAGCGGTGGTGTCCCAACCTCGCCACGGACCGTGGTTGGCATCATGGACCAACTACCCAAACCCAAAACCACCCCTTTTCACTGAGGATCCGGCCCACCGCTCGAGCCACCGAGTAGCAGCAGCAGCGGCGCCGGACCCGAGCTCCAGCGAGGGCGCAGCGGCGGCGGCATCCTCCCCACCCGCGACACTTGTGGGATGTGTTAGCTATTGTGTGATGTGTGCATTGTGCGCGTGATGTATGCAATGTGTATGTGACGTGGGCACTGTGCCGATGTGCAGTGTATATTGTACGTGTGTGATGTTTGTATAGATCTGGATTGCTGTAATAAATGGTAAATGGAATTCATTGCAGTGATTTGCTCATAGTAAAATACTGCATGTGAGTTGAATGTAGGGGGTAGGCTTTATACTGCATGGAGGTTCCTAATATCGGGCAGGAGCTATAGGATAATTTGGACGTGACCCAATTGTTTGGCCAAAAATCACAACAAGCTGCTGTTAGAGCACACCATAATGCTCGTAAATGTGGTCACAGGAACACGACACACGTGGGGGAAAATAAAACAGGTCATTCAGATTTTTAGCAACCCACATTATAGCATTTACATACATTATAGTGCAAGGTAGCAGCAGCATAATGACACAGCTAACATCATTCTGTAGTCTCAGCGTACATGTTAGTGGCTTGCTACCACCAAAAAAAACCCCACAGTTTTCCTGATATTATTTAATGGCACTTTTACAGTGATTTTAATTTGCCAAAAATGCTGGAGACAAAAGTTTTTTTATAATGTTTTTAGTGCAAAACCAAAAAGCATACTGTATCTATGCTCATTCAGCATCTGTTTCTCACAGCTGCTTAGGGTTTTTTTGCGTCGATGACATGATAAGTGCTGTGCATATAACCTATCACTGGGCTTAGTGGTCTTGTGCTGTCTTCCTCATCGTGACCATTGAGTCCAGTGATTGGCAGCAGCATTTATGTGCACTGTAGTTATGATGACACCATTGCAAGCTGTCAGCAAAGTCGAGAGCAGCAACTGGGAGTTGGCACAGGGTAGAGGGGGATAATGTTGTGTTTGGCATTTTGTACATCTTTATCTCTATAGTCAAAAATAAAAAAATAACTGTGGACTACCTGTGGAGTGGTGATGGGCATGACAAAGCAAAGCAAAAGTTGCTGAACCATGTATTGCAATGTGCAATTTTTCCTTGATAGGGGTAAGGAGATAAATGGTATATGGGCTGCTGGAATTAGATAGCCAGGACTGGTTTTTAGTTCCAGTCCAGCCTTGCTCCTGTTCTCTGCTGAATATGAGCAGATGGACATCACAAGTGGAACATGGAATAGTGGTCTGATGAATGTGTGTCACTTGATAAAGTGATGACACAAGAATGCACTATGGGATGAACGCATAGTCCCAAAATGGTTTCAGTAACATGACAAAAAGTTCACGATGTTGACTAAAGCCTGCTTTACACATTACAATTAATTGTGCGATCGCATTTGCGATCGCACCCGCCCCCATTGTTTGTGCGGCACGGGCAATTTCTTGCCCATGTCGCACAATGCTGTAACCCCCCGTCACACGTACTTACCTTCCAAACGACCTCGCTGTGGGCGGAGAATATCCACTTCCTGAAGGGGGAGGGACGTTCAGTGTCATAGCGACGTCACACAGCGGCCGGCCAATAGAAGCGGAGGGGAGGAGATGAGCGGGACGTAAACATCCCGCCCACCTCCTTCTTTCAGCATTGCCGGCGGCCGCAGGTAAGCTGCAGTTCATTGTTCCCGGGGTGTCACACGGAGCGATGTGTGCTGCCCCGGGTACGATGAACAACAGGACGTGCGATTTTTAGAAAATGAGCAACATGTCAACGATGAACGAGAAGGTGAGTATTTCTGCTCGTTCATATCTCTCACACGCTACGATATCACTAACGATGCCGGATGTGCGTCACTTGCGACGTGACCCCGCCGACATCTCGTTAGATATATCGTAGCGTGTAAAGCCCGCTTTAGCCTTCATATTTCGTAAATTTCCATCATATTGAGCATCCAAGGCAGGGTTGCACATCTTTTGGTCCAAAGGCCGCATTGCCATACTGAAGCAATCAGAAGGGCCACAAAAATTTAAAGGGATACTTATATTAATATATCACCAGAACAACCATCAGTATATTGATACATCCCCAGAACCAATTTTTAAGTATTTGAGGAGGATTTAGAGAGATTATGCTCCGAATCTGCTCTATAAAATAAGTGTGATCATATGCAAACTCAGACTGCGTTTTTGGAGCAGAATCTCAGCAAATCTGTCTCATAATTTCAAAACGCTAAGTTTTCAGGATTTTAAAGTTTTAGTATAGCCATAAAGTGCATTTTGGATTGCTACATGTGTACAAGATCAGAACCATGTCAGCAAATGAATGCTGTGCCAGAACCATGGTCAGTACATGAATGCAGCATCAGAACCACCGTCAGTACATGAATAAATCATCAAGCTTAGTACAGCGATCAATGCAATGTCAGGTCAGCCCCATGTACAATTGTATCACATGAAACTACAACTCCTAGTGTGCCTTTAACAATGGTAAGGAGATTCTAGGAGTTGTTGTTAACAGTCATCAAACAGAGGACCATTGAGGATGAGACACAGGAAAAATCACAAATATACATTTTCAGCAAGGTTCCTCTTAGATCATATCTTCTTTTATTGGAGTCATTCCCATCCCTTTTGTCACTATGTAGTACAATTGCCATGATGAGAATTCATGCCCAAAACTCATCTCTGTTGACTTCAATCTTCTCCGTCTTCAGCAGCATTTCGTGGCGTGTGCCCTTAAAAATAAAAGTATCATTATGCTGCCCTGTAAATAAAAATATCTCCCATACTGTATCCCTGAATAAATAATTGTTGTCCTTCCTGCATAAAATATCACTGCCCCTCTCCATAATTCCCTCCCACACACCTCCTCTCTGCAAAATATCCCCCCAAACTGCACCTCTCCAAAATTCCCATACACACACACTGCCCCTTTCCAAAATATCCCCCACAATGCCCCTCTGAAAAATGTACCCCCCACTCGCAAAACTGAGCCCCCTTTCACAATTGTCCTCCCATTATGTGCCTTTACAGTAACTTTAACCCCTCCCTTTCCTTCATCAAAAATGATGAGGCAGTTAATATTTCATCTTCGGCTCCTTGATGGAGCGGTTACAATTTCCCATGCAGATGCCCTGTCTTCGCTGACTGTACTGCAGTTCCAGCAGCAGTGTGATAAGGTCACAGAGTGATGACCTCATCATGCTGCTGCACATCTGGGCCGGGGATGACAGAAGGTATTCTGCCCTAGTCCCAGCACCACAGTGTTCAAATGTATTCGTTTCTGGGAAGAAGGGAGTCAACATCTCCTGGACAGGTCCGTAAATCATATGTTGAGCAGGTCTAATCAAAGGGATATGCAGGAAAAATAAATCCTGATTGTCCCCACCTTGCAATTTAAAGGACTGCTGCTTTTGTTTTGGTACCAGATACAGAACAACACTTTCAAAGGTCTTGTAAAATTCATACCTCGATGGGTCATAGCTGTTTTCATGACAGAAGGTGAACCTAAATAATATTATATAATATTAGGTTTTAATATTATGGCAGCATCAGGGACTAAAGTGTCTAAACTTTAATGTAGTGTCCTGTCTGTATTTACAACATGGGTTTTAGAATGTCTATGTTAGAACGTCTGTGATTTTAGCCTAAATGAGAAGATTTGGCGAGGAGCGATGTAATGATATCAGTTTCTATACAAATAAAAAGTGGATCCTCAGCCCCCTCATAACATCTGCTATACATGTATAGCGCATGTCGGTAAGCAGGCTCAGGAGCTGAGTCTGTACCATACTTGGCAGATGCCATCTGTGATACACATTATATCGAACGAACACACCAATAATAAAAAGTGATCAAGACATCGTATGTACCACAAAATGGTATCAATAAAAAAGTCAGTTCGCAATTCAAAAAAACAAACCCTCCCCCAACCCCATCAACAGAAAATAATTGTAAACTTCTGTAGAATATGTTGGCGCTATGTAAATAAAATGATTTCTCTAAAATAAAAAAAAGTTACAAGTCTCACCAAATGGCAACACAAAACAGGATGTTTGTAGGGTTTTTTTTACAAAAGTTTTAGAAACTTTCAAAAAGTTGTTGAAGCTGGTGTAATAAAGACGTCAAATGTTGCACATTTTGGAGTGATTGCGAGCAAACTGTTTAATGAATTGGCCCTTTAGTGAGCACGCCAGGAAAAGCTCAGCATACACTAAGCAAATCAATAACGCTTCATTTACCTAATTGAGGCTAAAAGAGTGTCCTATCGGCCTCTATCAAGACAATATATGTTAATATAACATAAAAGAAGTATGGACTAGCATATTACACTCGCTAATCAATTAAATGGTATAAAGCAAAAAATGTCTGCTGTGGAGTATATGGATTTTTACAATAGGACCGTATGGGTGACACATCCTACTGTATTGGATACACCACGGGGGGATATATATCAGTATTCATATAAACTATATATCAGAAGCATGTATGTCAGCAGGGCCTATCATGAGTGAGTGATAAGATTTATCATAATCTGTGTCTCTAATCATTTGTGGACATCATAAAAGTGAATAGTTGTGTATTGCTGTAAATTAGTTTAATTAGCACTACTATTATAATTACAGAAATAAACTAATCATAACACAATAAATGTTATTGATTGGTACAATAAAAAATGAGCTAATGATATGCAAATTTATAATAACCACCGCTTGCATAATTCTCTTGTGCGTGTGATATACTTGCCCTGCCCTGTATGAAGTTGTAATCATTCCATAATATTTTATGGGTCTGTATACACTAAACACTTTTTGTAGTTTTCCTATTGGACAGCCAATTCTTATAGAATTAAAAAGTGCGTAAATTACAATGAATGCGACAATGATGAAAAACAGAATGAAGACTTTGGAGGCCGAATTAATTTTTGGTGACAAGAAGTGGTTATTATTAGTGATAAATGAATAGTAGCTATTCGTGTTCGGATTATTCGTAACTAATCCCAAAGTATTAATCCAATATTCAACACAAATAACGAACTTAATGCAAGTCACTGGGGAAACTGAGCATTTTTCCTCGAAAAATGCTCAGGTTCCCCACTGACTTGCCTTAGGTTTGTTATTCGTGATGAATTCCGGAATAGTACTTTGGGATTAGTTATGAATAATCCGAACAAGAATAGATACTAGTTATTATTTATGGTGCCTTAGGTCTACCTTAAATTTTACAAGTTTAGTATCATTTTAATGTAATATTAGTGAAAAGAAGGAGTGGAGGCTGGAGCATAGCCAAAATCAGTGCAGAGGTAATAGTCAGATATTGTTTGCTGGCAGCTGAGACATTCCAAAGGCGCCTCATTATTATAAATGTTGCATATAAGAAGGAGCAATTATTCATTTATCATTGGAATCCATAAACTTCAAATTGTACATTTGAGTTCAGGCTAAATAATGGAAATTTATATTTGAAAACTATATATTTGACTAATTTGATATCAACTGCAAAACAACCCAGTATTTGAAATTAGAGATGAGAAATTGAATTTGACCGGTGTCCAGTCCTCCATGGCAGTCGGTAATCACTACTGTATCCAGCGTCCTCTAGGACCACATCAAAGTGAAACTTCATTATGACTATCCTTATTGGTGTAAAACTGGGGTATTTGGGGTCAAATGGGAGAATTTATTCAGAAATGTGGCTTTTTTTCAATCCATAGTTATTGTCACAGAAACCTGGAATTGTCTAAGGGCTTTTTCTTTTCTGAAAGGTTATATATAAGAAATAGGGATTATCGAATACCTCAAATATTCGGCTTCTCGAATATTTGCCGAATAGGTCGCTGCTATTCGACTATTCGCGAATATTTGATGCGCAATGTAAGTCTACAGGAAATCCGAATAACAACTATTCAGAACTATTCGGGCTTCCCATAGACTTACATTGCGCATCGAATACCCGCATAGTGGCGACCTATTTGTCGGATATTCGGAAAGCCGAATATTTGAGGTATTCGATCATACCTAGTAAGAATCCTTTCTAGGTATCTGTACCTGTGTTCTTGCAATCTTAGAAGGAAGAGAACAATTAATAAACACGTATAAAAAAAAACACACAAAAAATCTTAGATTTAAAAAATCCTTGATCTTTGTGTAACCTACCCGGTACAGTATAAAATCCCATTGGTGCATTCAATAAACTTGGCCTGGTATTAGGAAGTGCTGATAGGCCTTTTATTACATGTTCAGGGCTCTCAGTACGGTATTTGAGATACAGAGATAAACTCTATCTCCAATTTGCACAAGAGAATTAGAATTCTGCATGTGAACAATCCTGTTTTCTTCAGCTACTGAGAACATCAGTGCACACATAGGAAGCTTATGTGCTAATAAAATGATTGTCAATGGTTTCAGGCTGTCTCTCCCCACTCACTGTGGATCATTCTTTATGTAAGTATTTATGTAAAATGCCTCTAGTAACATGCATGAAACTCTGCCCAGCCTGATTCATCGCAGCACCAGGCATAAATTAATCACTTTAAGCCTTCTAAACAGCTGCCATGTACTGATTTTTAGAGGGTGGGGGGAGTCTTCCAGAGTAATTTTACTTTCAAAAAATAAACTGTATTAACCCTGAATTGATTGGTTATTGAGTGAGAATGTAAGAGATACTATTGAAAGAAGAATGTAAGAATCAAATGAAGAATTCATGGGCCCTAACCGCTATCTTATAAAGATTATCAATCTAAATTCACAAAATAGGATATAAATATTTCGGTCCGGATTTGTGCCGAGTTTTGTATGAACGTTATGTTGAAGAATATTTTTATAAATATGTTGCTGAATTCTAAAATGCTGCGGAATAAGTTGCCGCTATAGAAATAACAACTATTCGAACCGAGCGTATGAAATAAATGCAACATTGGTGATGACACTACTGATACATTATTTAATATTAAGTAAATGCATTCTTTTTAATTTGCTGCATTTTTTTACTTTTATAAATCCATTTCTTTTAAATTTGACTCATTTTTTATTTTGGTTTTATTGTTAGCAGGTAGTTTATATTAGTTTTAAAATATTTTATCTGTTTTTTTATTTGTTTTTTCACTTGATGGCTCGTAGATGTAAAGCTTTAGCAGCATTAAGGCTCTGACCAGGAATCTAAAAAATATAGGTAACTATAAATTTAATTATTTTTAGAATTACATTACCATTTAGTTTTAGGAAAAATGATATGTTCATTTGTTATAAGAATTAAGATTTTTTTTTTTATCACTTTGTGTTAGTGTTTTTGTATAGTGTCTTTTACATATTGCAACGTGGTAGCAGTTTGTCCCAAATAAATAAATTGGATCCATCAACTAATTCAGAATTTGCCGATTTCACAAAGTCGTACTACAAAAGGTGTCAACGGGGGACGTGTCTTTTTAGTGAGCAAATTTTAATGTAAATATACTTTTTATATATATATATATATATATATATATATATATACATATATATATATATATTCTGCACACAAAAAATAAAGGGAACACTAAAATACCATCATGTTGTTTCAATGTTCCCTTTATTTTTTTGAGCAGTATACATATATATTATTATTATAATTTATTATATATATATATATATATATATATATATTATTATTATTATTATTTATTATTATAGCGCCATTTATTCCATGGCGCTTTACAAGTGAAAGAGGGTATACGTACAACAATCATTAACAGTACAAGACAGACTGGTATAGGAGGAGAGAGGACCCTGCCCGCGAGGGCTCACAGTCTACAGGGAATGGGTGATGGTACAATAGGTGAGGACAGAGCTGGTTGCGCAGTGGTATATATATGCACTTCACCATAAGCCACTGTCATTTTTACTATTTTCTTGTGGATATCTGATAACTACTCGCCATGTCTTGTTTTTCCATATTAAATAAACATGCAGAATATATCCCAAATATAAGTGAGGATGACTATCTAAATTTTCCAGATGGTGGATGTAATCTTCTTAAATAAATTTTATGTTGAAATATTATAACAATTGACATCTATGTGCTAAGTAAATAAAAACTATTCCCAACCATTCAACAACGATGAAAAAAAAGAACAAACCTTAGCATTTTAATAAAGTTTTGACAAGTTTTGTATTTGAAATTACGTAGCCAAAAGTGGTTAACAGAGATGAAATAAACCTGAGTGATTTCTTTTAAAATATATTGTACCAACATCAAATGTTATGCAGCAACATACAAAGTGTAAAATAACTTAAAAGCACACTGAAAAATGGAATATATAAATAACTTGTTTTCATGGAGAACAAATAGTTACAAAGCCCGCCCGTCAGAGTTCATTTCAAGGAGAGCTTTTCTTCCCCACCCCCACCCCTTCGCTCAAATCTCCAATTTGTGTTTGCTAGCAAACTGTAATTACAATCGCCACTTCCACATTAAATATCTATATGTATTCAAAATAAGGATCACAATTTACGTGAATAGAATACACCTCTGCTGAAAAGAAAAAGCTAACAAGTAACTATCGAGTCACAATGTAACCAAAATAAATTTTGTTCATGTGTATTAACATATTTTACATGTAGCCGAAGGCTAGCATGGGCTGTGCATTAAATTTCCTCTTTAATACAGTACACTCCTGGCCGATGTAAAGAGTTAAATTATATCTCATGATTTCTAGTAAAATAAAAAGATTCGGTCCATAAACCTTTTAAGGACCAGATAACATAGATATGTCACCAAAACACAACTTGGCGCGGGTGCCTCTAGTAAACAGAGGGTTAAGTGAGATGACTATGGGTCGTATGCTGTCTTACTTCTTAAGGACGGCAGATGGCAAGATATCTTTTTTTTTCTCCAGCTAAATAGAAAGATAATGGTTAAGTGAAAAGAAACCGCATCAATGAAATGAGAGGGAAAAAAATACATGCAAACCAGGAATTTGTTGCAGAGTCAGTATTACATTTTGCTACAGGAAATAAGCAAATAAATAGTCTTTATTTTTAATTCTAGTCATTCTTCCAGAAGGGTTGGGGGATCCAGAAGATGATACACAAGGAGGCCCGCCTCTCTTGTAGTATTCCTTGTATTAAAGTGAACTTTGCACAAAAGGGTCAGTGTTAAAACTTGGGAACTTCCAAACCTCTTTCTTCTTATTTTGCCCTTGATTAATAGATCTCATCTATTTTTATTTTATTTATTTTTTTCTCCACTTTTCTTCTCTTTTAAGCTCCACAGCACAAAATGTGTGCGCACCCCATCCCCCAATTTCACACACATCATCATAAAAAAATTCTAATATATAGATTATTTAAGAAATATAATTAGTGCTTTGTCTTTGTGGTCTCAGTGTCCATACGTACATGGTCTTAGAAGCCATTTTGGTCCAAGTGGAAGGTGTATTGTAGGTGTTGATACCATATGGAGGACCAATGTCTCAAAAAAGTTTTCTGATATATAAACATTCAAGACTACGGCAGCCTCTTCATCAGATGAGTTATGACCTCTTTATCCATTCCTGGATTTAAAGGGGGATTGGCTGTGATTGAGACCATGTCATAAATAAAGAACTTAGGGTAGAGTCTGTGGGACCCCATAATCGGAGGCCCCAAGCATTGCCAGTCACAGCCCCAAAGCAGCTGCATGTTTTTTGGCTTTCAGTCTGAGGTCTGCAATACTTGAGTTCTTGCTTGTTGTCTTGGCAGCCGCAGCAGCAGCCACTACTGACGCAGCCGTCGCCGTCTCTGCCGCCAACGTTGCCAACGGGAGACCAAAGGGTGGAGCAGGGAACATCATGTATGGGGCGTGCGCTGTCAGATGAGGGTGTAGGTGGTGATGAGCGTGTGCCACAGCACTGTCCAGCTGCAACTGTGCCTGAACCTGGAAGGACAAGGATGGCACGTTGCAATGACTATCCTACAAAATAGTATTGCAGGCAAGCAAGAGCCACAAGAAGAAAAAAAAAATAACAAAGCATTAAAAAAAACTACAATCTGCTAGTACTGAATGCAGCATATTCTGTTAACCCATAGCTGCCATGGGGATGGTAAGATTGTCTAAAACATAAAAAAAAATAAATTCAATTATTAGAGATAATAAAATATCACTTTTCTCTATTGTTGCAAGTCCAGCATTCAAAAGATAACACTGGATCCAAGCGTTTGTGTAATATTCACTCTATGAGAGAAAATTGCGCAAGAACATCGTATGATGAAGACCTGGAATTATGCGCCATTCATATCATTGTGTGCTAAGGCGAAGTTCCCATGATGAGAATTTGGTACACGGCAGATTTTCTGCAGCAATTCCGCACTAATTAACTAAATTAGATTCCTTGCATTTTTATTTTAATTTTTTCATAATGTTTTATGTCGTTTTTTACATGCATTTTAACTTGTTTTTTTTATCTTTTCTTCTTTTGCTATGTCATGGTTTAAATAAAAATGCTTTGTTTATACTTATTAATATATTATTGTTATAGTTATTGTTAGGTTCTAGAAAACGTCATTTATAACATCATGTGCGGATTACATCCATGTTTAGTGCGTTTCCACTGAATATATTAATTTTTTATCTGTGGATTTTCCTTATCTCATTCAAATTTATGGGGAAAACTTGTAAATAAAATGCATATATAGAAACAGAAAATAACTTGCTATGTTTCTATATACGCATTTTATTTACAAGTTTTCCTCATAGATTTGTATGAGATAAGGAAAATCCACAGATAAAAAATTGCCCATTTCAAAAACACAATGTAGGTTCGTTTACGCAATATTAAAAAAAAAACACAGTGGACATGAGATTTCCACTTTGCTACAAATTGATACAAATTGTTGCTTTTTTGCAAAATTAAAATACATGGCTGAAAAATGCACCAAATCCTCATTGTGGGAACTTAGCCTGAGAGTTTCAACAGTTTATATTAAGGGAAAGGGCTAAAAGATTTAATCTAACTACATCTAATTAATAGCAATTAATTAGTGTAACTCATTTGTCAAACCAGTCCTCTCATAGGGGTTTCTGTCCAGTTCAAAGTGCAACAAATATTTAAAGGGACAGTATTCTATTTAAAGCAAATGTGCTGATTAGAAATGATAACACTGCTCAATTATTCATATAATATGGTTAGTTGCCTTCTTAGAAACTAAACTAAATTTAGATCCTTTAAAAAAGCCAAAAATGTATTGGCCACACGTCACAAGGGTGTGTCTAAGTAATGTAATGGCAGTAACATGTTTTATAATTGATACTTGTCAGCAACCAGAACTAGCAATTTATATATATGTGTAAAAATCAAATTAAACTATAATAGCGCAGTCCCATTGGTCTGTATGGTGCTTGCAGGAATCTATACAGAAACAACCTCACTCAAATAAATGGATATTATTTTTAGTTGCAGAGATGTCTGCCACAAATCTGCTAGATATGAATATCCCCTTAGGGGGGAGTTAGTAATAAGATCAAAACATATAAAATGCCACATTTAAATACTTAGGTAATTTGCTCCTTCTCTACAATACAACTGGAGCATAAAAAGGCAATTTACTGCACTGCACTATATACTACACAGCTCAGCAGTGCGCTGCTTTATTTAGACTCATATAGATTGTGTCTAAAATGAGCTGGAGGGAAAAACACATGGATAAAACAGATTGATTTCTTCTCTAACTCTTGGGCTATGGACTGTTAAATACTTCATACACCTACATTAAGCATTGATTGTGCTGGGATTGACCACTGGCAGTAACAATGATTGCATCTTATTGATGCCAGCTGTAAAAGTGATGGGCAGGGACAGGACAGGACCCCTGGTGTGAGCACTTGTGTCCTGACATTGGAGTCACATCTCTGCTTTGCAGTGATGTCATTGTATAATTGAGCTGCATGTAGTCACTTTATTAAATATTAACAAACATGCTTTCAGAGGAACCATTATATAAACAGTGCACGAATCTGTCAATCTCCTTCACTGGCTATTTCTGGATAGCACACAGCTCTATCTCCAGCCTGTCTGTACATGGGCACACTATGATGAAGAGCAAAAAAGATCTGACCTAGGACAAGTATCACACAAAGATCTGACCTAGGACAAGTATCACACAGAGTAGGAGATAATGTACTTGCCTGCTGGAAAGGCATCCTCAGTGCTCCCACGTTGACATAAGGTGCTACACGACAAGCTTCAAATTGGCTCCCTGCTCCTATAAGAACTCCTGAAAATATCAGAGAGCAAGATCAGATCTGCAGAACCCCAACTGGCTCTTCAAAGGTCTCTATTACAGCAATTTCAGATCTGCAGAACCCCACCTGGATCTTTAGAGGTCTTTATTACAGCAATATTAGATCTGCAGAACCCCACCTGGATCTTTAGAGGTCTCTATTACAGCAATTTCAGATCTGCAGAACCCCACTTGGATCTTTAGAGGTCTCTATTATAGCAATATTAGATCTGCAAAAGCCCACCTGGATCTTTAGAGGTCTCTATTACATCAATATTAGATCTGCAAAAGCCCACCTGGATCGGCAGATGTCTCTATCAGAGCAAGATCAGATCTGCAGAAGACAATCTGGATCTTCAGAGGTCTCTATCAGAGCAAGATCAGATCTGCAGAAGACAATCTGGATCTTCAGAGGTCTCTATCAGAGCAAGATCAGATCTGCAGAAGACAATCTGGATCTTCAGAGGTCTCTATCAGAGCAAGATCAGATCTGCAGAAGACAATCTGGATCTTCAGAGGTCTCTATCAGAGCAATATCAGATCTGCAGAAGCCCACTTGGATCTGCAGAGGTCCCTATCAGAGCAATATGAGATCTGCAGAAAATCACCTGGATCTGCAGAGGTCTCCCTCAAAGCAAGATCAGATCTGCTGAAGCCCACTTGCATCTGCAAAGGTCTCTATCAGAGCAATATGAGATCTGCAGAAGACCACCTGGATCTGTAGAGGTTTCTATCAGAGCAAGATCAGATCTGCAGAAGACCACCTGGATATGTAGAGGTCTCTATTATAGCAGTGCCCCATCTCAGCACAGACATTACACTGATTGAGCTCTGCTGTGCACGGGTCACTGAGACAAGAAGGGTTAATTATATCAAATGGAAGAAAATTCAACAGTTTATTGTGCAACAGTGAATAAACTTGCATTCCATATATGTCATATATAAACAGCGCAGAGATTCTATATAGAGATATTACAAACTGCTCTTTAGATTTTCTGCGCTACCTCCTATTACATCATTGTAGAATGAACAGCTCCAGACCCGACTACAGGGAAGATTGTAATGCTCTTATCTTAATGTACCTTTATGGAGTTGGTTTTCTTGTTTTCTGCACTTCGCTCTCCGATTTTGAAACCAGACCTAAAAAAAACCCGGAATAAATGTAAATTTTGCTGTAAAATAAAATCACTCAAATATACAAACTGCACCTCTATATACACAGGTGTTGCAACAATGCGAAGATATGTATATATATATATATATATATATATATATATATATATCATAACGTTATAAAGAATTGGGGGGGGGGAAGAAGAATCAAGTTCCATAGGGCACAGTGCGACAAGTTATTAGTCACAGATCCTATAAGGAGGCTCCTCTGTGCATTACACAATAACACGAGCTGCATAATTGTCTCATTATTATGATAATTTCATTGCTTCCCTTAAGAAATCTGTGCACATGGACACATTGAATATATGAGCATAGTCACATAGGTGGAGAAATTACATGAGGGATAGGATAGATAGATAGATAGATAGATAGATAGATAGATAGATAGATAGATAGATAGATAGATAGATAGAAAGATAGATAGATAGATAGATAGATAGATAGATAGATAGATAGATAGATAGATAGATAGATAGATAGATAGATAGAAAGATAGATAGATAGAGGGATAGATGGATAGATAGATGATAGATAGATAGATAGATAGATAGATAGAGGGATAGATGGATAGATAGATGATAGATAGATAGATAGATAGATAGATAGATAGATAGATAGATAGATGGATGGATGGATGGATGGATGGATGGATAGATAGATAGATAGATAGATAGATAGATAGATAGATAGATAGATAGATAGATAGATAGATAATAGAAAGACAGACAGATAGATAGAGGGATAGATAGATAGATAAATAATAGAAAGACAGATAGATAGATAATAGAAAGACAGATAGATAGATAGAGGGATAGATAGATAAATAATAGCAAGACAGATAGATAATAGAAAGACAGATAGATAGATAGATAGATAGATAGATAGATAGATAGATAAATAGATAGATAGAGGGATAGGTAGATAAATAATAGAAAGACAGACAGATAGATAGATAGATAGATAGATAGATAGATAGATAGATAGATAGATAGATCATAGAAAGACAGATAGATAGATAGATAGATAGATAGATAATAGAAAGACAGATAGATAGATAGATAGATAGATAGAGGGATGGATAGATAGATAATAGAAAGACAGACATAGATAGACAGACAGATAGACAGACAGACAGACAGACAGACAGACAGACAGATAGATAGATAGATAGATAGATAGATAGATAGATAGATAGATAGATAGATAGATAGACAGACAGACATACCCATGTGTCCAATGACATGCAAATTGGGGGGGGATAGCACTCCAATTTGGTTGTGCAAAAAAGTGGAGCACTCTTTATTAGCCCATGTGCCAACGTTTTGGTTCCTCAACAGAACCTTATGCTTAAACAAATTGGAAATTGGAGTGTTGATTTTTTTTTTATAGATATATAGATGGAAAGATAGAAAGATAAATAATAGAGAGATAGATGGATAGATATATAAATAACGTAGAGATAGATGGATAGATATATAGATGATGGAAAGATAGAAAGATAAATAATAGAGAGATAGATGGATAGATATATAAATAACGTAGAGATAGATGGATAGATATATAGATGAATATAGATGATATCACAGTATTACAATGAGTACAAGATCTAGATAAATTTGCTCAAATATTCAAAGAAAATGTCGCATACATAATTGATTTATTCTGAATATGTCAGTGTTCTACGAGCAATGACAGGATCCTCATCTTTTCCCAAAAATTACATCTGAACTGGCGCTATAGCCACAACTATACCGACAAGCATTACACAAAATTGCGCCCGAATATTTCTCCGTGTCCCGTCCTATTCCTATTATCGCCGTCCTCCTATGAGACATTGTATTTGCCGCAGAATAAATAAATAAATAAATAAGCAACAAAATGAGGCCGTTGTCTCTAGCATTAAAGCTGCTTTGTGAGCAGCAGACTGGCTGGAGCTGATGAGAGTCGGATGTGCAGACGCTCCTGTATAAATCCGTTTTCACACCGCAGCGTTATTGTTATGGGTGGTGGGCTTTGGTTTTAGCGTAAAACATTTGATAAATGAGGGGATATCACATAAAACAAGGGACAAAATATCTGAAGTTAAGAAGATCTGTAGAATTATTAGAAATGTTAAATAAATTAATCGGTTTTCCTTTTAAAGTAGTGAAGAATTCTGCAGTCATAAAATATAAGGAAATCGAGTACAGATAAGAATGTATAGGGGGGTAATAGAAATTATAATAATAATATTAATATTGGAATTGCAAACTATTTCGCTATCACGACTATATCGTGATATGCCCACACAGACACATATAGGGGTTCAGTTTGCCGGCTGTATGTGAGCAGTGTGGCCGAGCTGCTGACTGTACCTGCACTCTGGCCTCGGACAGTATAGAGCAGGCTGTATGTGAGCGGTGTGGCCGAGCTGCTGACTGTACCTGCACTCTGGCCTCGGACATTATAGGGCAGGCTGTGTGTGAGCGGTGTGGCCGAGCTGCTGACTGTACCTGCACTCTGGCCTCGGACATTATAGGGCAGGCTGTATGTCAGCGGTGTGGCCGAGCTGCTGACTGTGCCTGCACTCTGGCCTCGGACATTATAGGGCAGGCTGTATGTGAGCGGTGTGGCCGAGCTGCTGACTATACCTGCACTCTGGCCTCGGACATTATAGGGCAGGCTGTATGTGAGCGGTGTGGCCGAGCTGCTGATTGTACCTGCACTCTGGCCTCGGACATTATAGGGCAGGCTGTGTGTGAGCGGTGTGGCCGAGCTGCTGACTGTACCTGCACTCTGGCCTCGGACATTGTAGGGGAGGCTGTATGTGAGCGGTGTGACCGAGCTGCTGACTATACCTGCACTCTGGCCTCGGACATTATAGGGCAGGCTGTATGTGAGCGGTGTGGCCGAGCTGCTGACTGTACCTGCACTCTGGCCTCGGACATTGTAGGGCAGGCTGTGTGTGAGCGGTGTGGCCGAGCTGCTGACTGTACCTGCACTCTGGCCTCGGACATTGTAGGGGAGGCTGTATGTGAGCGGTGTGGCCGAGCTGCTGACTATACCTGCACTCTGGCCTCGGACATTATAGGGCAGGCTGTATGTGAGCGGTATGACCGAGCTGCTGATTGTACCTGCACTCTGGCCTCGGACATTATAGGGCAGACTGTATGTGAGCGGTGTGGCCGAGCTGCTGACTGTACCTGCACCTGGCCTCGGACATTATATGGCAGGCTGCATGTGAGCGGTGTGGCCGAGCAGCTGATTGTACCTGCACTCTGTCCTCGGACAGTATAGGGCAGGCTGTATGTGAGCGGTATGGCCGAGCTGCTGACTGTACCTGCACTCTGGCCTCGGACATTATAGGGCAGGCTGTATGTGAGCGGTGTGGCCGAGCTGCTAACTATACCTATACTCTGCGCTCGGACATTAGAGGGCAGGCTGTATGTGAGCGGTGTGGCCGAGCTGCTGACTGTACCTGCACCTGGCCTCGGATATTATGGGGCAGGCTGTGTGTGAGCGGTATGGCCGAGCTGCTGACTGTACCTGCACTCTGGCCTCGGACATTATAGGGCAGGCTGTGTGTGAGCGGTGTGGCCGAGCTGCTGACTGTACCTGCACTCTGGCCTCGGACATTATAGGGCAGGCTGTGTGTGAGCGGTGTGGCCGAGCTGCTGACTGTACCTGCACTCTGGCCTCGGACATTATAGGGCAGGCTGTATGTGAGCGGTATGGCCGAGCTGCTGACTGTACCTGCACTCTGGCCTCGGACATTATAGGGCAGGCTGTGTGTGAGCGGTGTGGCCGAGCTGCTGACTGTACTTGCACTCTGGCCTCGGACATTATAGGGCAGGCTGTATGTGAGCGGTGTGGCCGAGCTGCTGACTGTACCTGCACTCTGGCCTCGGACATTATAGGGCAGACTGTATGTGAGCGGTGTGGCCGAGCTGCTGACTGTACTTGCACTCTGGCCTCGGACATTATAGGGCAGGCTGTATGTGAGCGGTGTGGCCGAGCTGCTGACTGTACCTGCACTCTGGCCTCGGATATTATAGGGCAGGCTGTATGTGAGCGGTGTGGCCGAGCTGCTGACTGTACTTGCACTCTGGCCTCGGACATTATAGGGCAGGCTGTATGTGAGCGGTGTGGCCGAGCTGCTGACTGTACCTGCACTCTGGCCTCGGATATTATAGGGCAGGCTGTATGTGAGCGGTGTGGCCGAGCTGCTGACTGTACTTGCACTCTGGCCTCGGACATTATAGGGCAGACTGTATGTGAGCGGTGTGGCCGAGCTGCTGACTGTACCTGCACTCTGGCCTCGGACAGCCCCAGCCTCTGGCTCAGTTCTTCCCTCATGAAGGCGTCAGGGTAATGGGTCTCATCAAACAGCCTCTCCAGCTCGTTCAGCTGCTCCAGGGTGAAGTTGGTTCGGCTCCTTCTCTGCTTGATCTTTGTCTGTCCCTCTTCCTCCAGAACCTTCATGTCCTCCTTGCGTTCTTTCATATCTGGGGACACTGCATAATGTGGGGACACTGGTGATGAGACCCTGACCTTATAAACAGAAGCCCCCTCCCCCATATACTCTATACAGCACACACCTGACGTCTCCTATCAGTCCTACAGAAACTCTGCACTATACCATACAGTACAATATCTAGTAGTTATCCATTGCACACAAGTGTCCCTGATCAGGAACTGTCACTTCCAGGTAGTGACACAAGGAGTTATATGTACAGACTGGAGAATATATCCCTGGTGATGGTGGAGAAAGAAGAAGAACAATTCTACTCTTCACAATATAATTCCTTAATATAGGTGACTGTAGTGGTAATCTGCATGTGCTGCAAACACTGGAGTCATCTTGTCCTTATATCCACTGAGAAGTGACATTATGGTCATCACGTTGGGGTTGTGATGGAAGGAAATCATCAGCATAATCTTAGAATGTTACAAAAAAATACTTAGAAAAAGTCTTAAAAAATAACTATCACTGGACAATCCCCTGTCCTGCATGATGATAAGGTAATAGTGCCACATAGGTGAAGTGTGCAGGCAGTGTGTGCAAGCAGTGTACAGACACGTGGTAGGCAGTATGTGCAGGCAGTGTGTGTGCAGGCAGTATGCGGACACGTGTGTAGGCAGTGTGTGCAGGCAGTGTGTGCAGGCAGTGTGTGCTGACACGTGTGCACAGCTGTGTACACTGCCGGTCGCTCAGCATTTGTTTAGGAAATGATTTCCGGGAGTTGCCCTATGTGCCAACCTATTATCCTAACATATCCTGTGCCAGTCGTGATAGGCAAATCCCTGCATTGTCCAGAGATTTGATTATACAAATGCATCACATCATCATATATGTTCTCTTCTATGCACAGTCTGGACGGTCCCATCAGATCTAGCTTTGCTCATTCATTTTTGCACCCAATCAATTATCAGTATTAGCTGCTACTAATAATATTAATAACAAATCTTTTCATTACTTATATACAAAATAAACACCGAGATATATGCACTTGACGTGATTTCCATCTATTTATTTATTTATCTACAAAAAAATATAAAGAGGCAGCACTCCATAAGTACATATAAAATATGAATCTTTTTTTTATCCCATGTGGCGACGTATCAGTCCCATCACAGAACATTTCTCAAGCCATGGCATTGTTGTACCAGGAGGATTGCACCGTTTATAGTTTTTTCTGGGTTTTTTTTTATTATTATTTAGCATTTTTGTGCTGCTTCATTTTTTTCTATACTAAATCTATTTATCTATCTATATATCTATCTATCTATTCATCTATCTATTTATCTATCTGTCTATCTTTTTGTATATCTGAATTTGTAAAAAATAATAATTGGAAATCGAATCATAACATAATACATTTATTGAATATTCTATGTCTAGCATGCACAATATATTTATCTTATGCCTATTAAAATATTATTAAATAACCAACATATTGCTATAATAATTCTTACTATTTAAAAACAAGTTTGCTATTATAATGAAAGTGATTTCTGTTAATATTGTGTATCACTAGGTATGATGCACTGTTAGTTATTGCAAATAAAGGGAACCTAAATGTGTGCGGTGCAATCACTGAATAATATCATTACTAGAGCTAGTAATGATTATTATATTGATACTCCTACTACTACTACTACTACTACTACTACTACTACTACTACTACTACTACTACTACTACTACTAATAATAACAACAATGACATTAATTCTTATACACAGTCCAGCAAATTAATGATTCTAATTCTGGGGAGCGCTTCTGTAGATACTTCTGGACTCTATCTCCAGCCTTGCAGCATCATTCCTCTAGTTCCCATCATCATATCTGTCCCATGTAAATGGTCCTGAGCCCTATGATAGGAGGTGGGAAGTACGGTCATTTGGCATTTCTGATTGCAGTCGGTGTTATATATATATATATATATATATATATATATATATATATACATATATATATATATATATATAGTACATATATAAATGGTCCAGAGCCCCATGATGGGAGGTGGGGAGTACGGACACTTGTCATTACTGAGTGCAGTCGGTGTACTCTGCACATATATTAATGGTCCAGAGACCTATGATAGGAGGTCGGGAGGTCGGACTGAGGACTGAGTGCAGTCAGTGTACTCAGCACATATATTAATTGTCCAGAGCACTATGATAGGAGGTGGTGAGTACGGACACTTGTCATTACTGAGTGCAGGCGGTGTACTCTGCACATATGGTGCTGTAAATTATTCATGTCCACCCTCTCAGCATCTATATACAGCTGTAAATTGCGCTGGGACTTTTCTTTGGGCCATCGGGGAACTTTTCTAACTCGTATATAACATTCTAGTTTTCAGTAAATATCTCTATCCATCTATCTAGACTCCATATCCAGAGTTCAGGACCTCGGCAGAGCAAGGCTCAGCATCCATCCGAGTATGTGTATACAATGTATATATTAGATAGTGAGACACCTAGGAATGATGCACACAGATGAGATAACGGAGCAGTTTACCCTCTGTCAGTTTGGGGCTCCCGCTGTCCCGGATCCTCTCTGCGGTCAGCTCCAGCTCCAGCACCGGTGACCGGCCGCCACCTCCTCCGCCGCCTCCTCCACCCCCTGCTATCCCCCGGGTCACCGGGATCCCGTCCTCCCGAAGCCCCTCGGCACAGGCCTGCTCCTTGCCCCGGGCCGGGCCGCTCTCCAGAACCTCCCGGTAAGTGATCATCTCCTTCTTCTCCTTTATCTTCTGATCAAACGACTTGGACACAAAGGCAGTGAGTTCTTCCATAGTAGGGCGCTGAGGAGCGGCTGGTCTTCCTTCCAGGCTCCTCAGTGCTGATGATCAGATATTGGGAGCCCCCCAGTCAGTGCTCAGCACTCCACACACATCACACAGGGATGAGCTATTGAAGTCGGACTATTTATACTTTCAGCGCCGGCCCCTTGTCCTCCCCTTGTAATAAGTAGGAGAGATCCCCCCGACTCCCCTGCAGCTTCCCAGTGCGGGTCCCTGCACAGCACTGGGCCCGGCTGCTATTGGCCACTAGTCCACACCACGAGCCCTCTTTAATTTCCTTACAGCCCCTGGTCTGTGTCCAGAGTGAGGAGCACACAGGGGAGAGGGTGGGCTATGGGAGGGGACAGGCAGGCTGGCAGATCTCTACAACTTAGGAACTCTGCCTGTTCCCCCCCCCCCTTCCCGGTGGGGTCCACTTCACCCCTAGGATTCACTACAGAATTCCTGACACATTATACATCATTTTCTATGGTCTCCTCCAGCACTCAGTAGGTTAAATATAACAAATGGGGGCAAAGGGCTAATGACCCTGGTGGCCAGGGACAGGTCACATTATTGGCCCCATAAAAGCTCAGTCTCACCACAAAAAAAACACGTTATTATAAGACAGGAATCTGAAAATTATGTATTTTATTGATTAAACCTAAATATTTACATAAAGAAATATTAGTTCACTTGTTGCAGATCTGATGGATAACCCAATCGTATTAGTATTATTGTTAGTATTATTAGTGCTATTATTATTATTATTATGTATTATAGTATTATAGTGTTATTACAACTGATGATTTATTTTATAGCTGACTAATTAGACAACTAAAAATCTGTAAAACGTGTCTGATGAAACGAATCCCTGTGTGCAGGGAGATAGAGGAGCTGCTGTAATGCCTGCTGCTATTAGTGTAGGATTACATGACATTATTAATACACTGTTATTAGTAGGAGCCCAGGGTGTGAGACCATCCCCAATAAGAAGTATAAGGAATAGATCCATACAGTCAGCACACATCTATTATTAATTGTCTGTAACTCCAACAACTCCATCTGTTCGAATTCAGCCTCCCCCTCTGACCCCTCCAAATGTAACAACCACAGAAGAATATGTATGAATAGTGACACTAGGACTAGGGGATCCCAGCCTGGAAACCGAGAAGTATATGCAGGCAGAAAGCAGTCCTATAGAGAGCAACCAAGAAAGCTGGAGACAAGTTCAAAGTGTAACTATATGTGGGTGTGTATATACAATATCGATGTAAAATCTATATTTGTATATACATCTATACTATAGTAATACTTATATTCAACGTATATAGATGTAGAAATATATATGAAACGCCACAAGAAAGAAAGAAAGAAAGAAAGAAAGAAAGAAAGAAAGAGAAAGAAAGAACTAGATATAGATAGATACGAATAGCGATAAATAGAAAAAGAAATAGATGGAGAGGTGGATGATAGCTAGATAGATAACATATAGAGAGATAAACAGATTGAAAAATATATAGATAAATATATGGATAACAGATAGATAGATAGATAGATAGTAAGATGCAGTAGATAGATACAAAGAAAGACAGAAAAACAGATAGATGATAGATGAATATATAGATAAACACAATAAACAGATAGATAATAGATAGATATATAGATGTATAGATAGATAGATGAATAGATAGATAGATAGAATTGGGTTATTTTGTTCTAGCTGACTGGAACAGACTATGAACACCGATTTTGTCCGAACAGAGCCGATTGCAGCCGAGCCTGTGGGGAGGGGGAGATAGAGACATCACTCACCTCCTCTCCTCTCAGCTGCTCTGATGGGACCCAGGACTGTCCGCAGAGACCACAGAGAGAAGTCACCAACTTATCATCAATCATACATAAAAACATGGAACTGGGAGTAACAGGCTCCTCTTCTCCTTACTGGAATTTCAGAGCAAATTTAATTGAATTTTCTATAATAATGAATCATAAATATAAGGATTACCAACAGAAATGGAAATACTATACAATAATTATTCTTTTAAACTTCTCTCTCTCTATCCAGATAGATATAAAAAAATGTGTATGAGCAATTCATTACTGTACAGTATTTGTATTGGTAATCATGTATATATATATATATATATATATATATATATATATATATATATATATATATATGTGTGTATATATATACATATATATATATATATATATATATATATATATATATAAATTAAAATAAAGAAGAACATGTATACACACTCACACACACACACACACACACACACACACACACACACACATAAATATATATATACACGCAAATATATATTTATATGTACATATATATATATATATGTACACACAGACAAACACATACACACATATATTTGCACACATACATATATATAGCTATATATATGTGTGTGTGTATGTGTGTGTATGCACACATACATATATATATATGTGTGTGTGTGTGTGTGTGTGCAAACATACACACACATGTATATATTTCCACACAGATATCTATCTATATACAGTACATATATACACAGACACACAGATATGTATATATATACACACACACACATGTACACACACACACACATATACACACAAGCACGTATATATATATATATATATATATATATATATATATATATATATATATAACACACGCATTACAAATACTATAAATAGAATAGTGAATAATCGACATGTGATAGAATAATCAAAAATACAAATCCCAGATGACTGATAATGGATAATGCCCATATCACATACTAATGACTGATATAAATGTATAATGGCGGACACTATAGAGCAGTATGTCACTTCTAATGATCCTTATTATATTCGCTCCTCTCGTGTTGGAGGGATTAGCCTACAAGACCTCAGCTTATTGATTTTGTGTATTGATTATGTTTTGGTGATGATCTTTGGTTTCACATCTAAATTGTAACCGAAATGCTTTTGTTGCTGCTGTCATATAATGTGATTCTGGCAATGAGGACAGTGTGTTCATTTATACTATATTTCCTTTTATATAACATGAGTGCCGTAGATTACACTAACATATTAGAAATATCCAATAATGATGCGATGATCTAGAATAATGAGTATAGCAGCAGACAGTTATTGGACATCGCATAAACATTTCATTATAGAAGTATCATTTATTAATAATTTGCCAAGAATCAGGATGCAGCACAATAGATCACATATTATTATTACACTGTAGTATACAAGGAGAAATATCTATACACCTTGTAAGGATGGAGACTGGAAAAGCCTAATCCCTGGAGACGAAACAGAAAGCTCTACTATTTGTAGAAATGAATGAAAGCAAAGATTGAGGTTTTTTTCAGATACCAAGTTACTACCTGATATAGATATAAATATGTGTGCATATTTTATATCTACTATATATACTGTTATTTTACATGTATATATATATATATATATATATATATTGTATATACAGTATATACAGTATATATATATATATATATATATATATATATATTTATATATATATATATATATATATATATATATATATATGGCCGTAATTGTATAAATGTTCAGGGCATCGGATTGTAGGATAGTTTATGCTGTATGTATGTATGTATATATATATATATATATATATATATATATACATACATGTGTATATGCATATCTATCTATCTATCTATCTATCTATCTATCTATCTATATATATATATATTTATTTATCCATTTATATAGATACTTGCAGGTGTGATGTCAGTAGTACACATGTATATATTTCACACAATGCTATGCCACTGTTGCTGTGGATGGATCATGGAGACCTGTAATCCTGTACTGTATTTCAGTTATGTGATAGAGACACACTAGGAAGTGTATGTGTGTATACATGTATATATCTCTCTGCACACGTGCATATTTAAATACACAACACACCGATATGACATTGTGGATGTGGTAGACCGTGGTCCGGTCATTAGCACGGTCGGGTGGTGCAGCAGACGTGTGTTTCTGTGTAACCATGTGTTGACCACGGTGGACCTATGCACGGAGCCCGGCAGAGCGCGGGGAGGACCGTGCCCGCTGCAGGACCGTGCTGGCGCTGCACTGTGGAGCGCCGGTGCTGTTACACTGGTGCAGACAGAGCTGCTGCCTGTGATGATCTACTACACGTCCTGTTCCTATTTCACAGCGCCGCTTATCGATTGCTCTGCCTTCCTTTACACGGGTCTGTTCGATTCAGCTCGATTGCTCCAGTGTGGTCTATGTGTACAGCGTGGGTCAGGGAATAACACGAGCACCGATCGCCGCTGTTTCCGGTAAGTGAGGCCGGGGCCCCCGGTTTGCGGTGCATTCCCAGCAGGTGATGTGCAGGGAGGGCTGCTGCAGTCAGTTATTAGCAGAAGAGGCAGTCTGGCTCCTGGCATTGTGGCTGGGCCTGTGCCCAGTGCTTCCAGTATGTGCTGTGTGTTGTGATGGGCACAGGTTTTTGTGGCAGAGTTGCTATGTACCTTACACCATACTGGCAGAGGTGCCATGATGTGAGGGGCTCAGCCCACACCTTGCACATTGCCAGGCTCCCCCTGATGTGGCTTATACCCTTTTCCCCTGGGCCTCGGTTCCTCTGATGCCCCTCTGCCCCTGTATATATCCATATTGTCTCATTACACCATTCTGACATCACATGTTCCCCCTGTATATATCCATATTGTCTCATTACACCATTCTGATAGTACATGTTCCCCCTGTATATGTCCATGTCACCTCATTACACCATTCTGACATCACATGTTCCCCCTGTATATATCCATGTCTCCTCATTACACCATTCTGACATCACATGTTCCCCCTGTATATATCCATGTCTCCTCATTACACCATTCTGACATCACATGTTCCCCCTGTATATATCCATGTCTCCTCATTACACCATTCTGACATCACATGTTCCCCCTGTATATATCCATGTCTCCTCATTACACCATTCTGACAGTACATGTCCCCCCTGTATATATCCATGTCACCTCATTACACCATTCTGACATCACATGTTCCCCCTGTATATATCCATGTCGCCTCATTACACCATTCTGACATCACATGTTCCCCCTGTATATATCCATGTCTCCTCATTACACCATTCTGACATCACATGTTCCCCCTGTATATATCCATGTCTCCTCATTACACCATTCTGACAGTACATGTTCCCCCTGTATATATCCATGTCTCCTCATTACACCATTCTGACAGTACATGTTCCCCCTGTATATATCCATGTCTCCTCATTACACCATTCTGACAGTACATGTCCCCCCTGTATATATCCATGTCTCCTCATTACACCATTCTGACATCACATGTTCCCCCTGTATATATCCATGTCACCTCATTACACCATTCTGACATCACATGTTCCCCCTGTATATATCCATGTCGCCTCATTACACCATTCTGACAGTACATGTCCCCCCTGTATATATCCATGTCTCCTCATTACACCATTCTGACATCACATGTTCCCCCTGTATATATCCATGTCTCCTCATTACACCATTCTGACATCACATGTTCCCCCTGTATATATCCATGTCACCTCATTACACCATTCTGACAGTACATGTTCCCCCTGTATATATCCATGTCTCCTCATTACACCATTCTGACATCACATGTTCCCCCTGTATATATCCATGTCTCCTCATTACACCATTCTGACATCACATGTTCCCCCTGTATATATCCATGTCGCCTCATTACACCATTCTGACATCACATGTTCCCCCTGTATATATCCATGTCGCCTCATTACACCATTCTGACATCACATGTTCCCCCTGTATATATCCATGTCGCCTCATTACACCATTCTGACATCACATGTTCCCCCTGTATATATCCATGTCTCCTCATTACACCATTCTGACATCACATGTTCCCCCTGTATATATCCATGTCACCTCATTACACCATTCTGACATCACATGTTCCCCCTGTATATATCCATGTCTCCTCATTACACCATTCTGACATCAAATGTTCCCCCTGTATATATCCATGTCTCCTCATTACACCATTCTGACATCACATGTTCCCCCTGTATATATCCATGTCTCCTCATTACACCATTCTGACAGTACATGTTCCCCCTGTATATATCCATGTCTCCTCATTACACCATTCTGACAGTACATGTTCCCCCTGTATATATCCATGTCACCTCATTACACCATTCTGACAGTACATGTTCCCCCTGTATATATCCATGTCTCCTCATTACACCATTCTGACATCACATGTTCCCCCTGTATATATCCATGTCTCCTCATTACACCATTCTGACAGTACATGTTCCCCCTGTATATATCCATGTCGCCTCATTACACCATTCTGACATCACATGTCCCCCTGTATATATCCATGTCACCTCATTACACCATTCTGACATCACATGTTCCCCCTGTATATATCCATGTCTCCTCATTACACCATTCTGACATCACATGTTCCCCCTGTATATATCCATGTCTCCTCATTACACCATTCTGACAGTACATGTTCCCCCTGTATATATCCATGTCACCTCATTACACCAATCTGACATCACATGTCCCCCTGTATATATCCATGTCGCCTCATTACACCATTCTGACATCACATGTCCCCCTGTATATATCCATGTCGCCTCATTACACCATTCTGACATCACATGTCCCCCTGTATATATCCATGTCGCCTCATTACACCATTCTGACAGTACATGTTCCCCCTGTATATATCCATGTCTCCTCATTACACCATTCTGACAGTACATGTTCCCCCTGTATATATCCATGTCGCCTCATTACACCATTCTGACAGTACATGTCCCCCCTGTATATATCCATGTCTCCTCATTACACCATTCTGACAGTACATGTTCCCCCTGTATATATCCATGTCGCCTCATTACACCATTCTGACAGTACATGTCCCCCCTGTATATATCCATGTCTCCTCATTACACCATTCTGACAGTACATGTTCCCCCTGTATATATCCATGTCTCCTCATTACACCATTCTGACAGTACATGTCCCCCCTGTATATATCCATGTCTCCTCATTACACCATTCTGACAGTACATGTTCCCCCTGTATATATCCATGTCTCCTCATTACACCATTCTGACATCACATGTTCCCCCTGTATATATCCATGTCGCCTCATTACACCATTCTGACATCAAATGTTCCCCCTGTATATATCCATGTCGCCTCATTACACCATTCTGACAGTACATGTCCCCCCTGTATATATCCATGTCTCCTCATTACACCATTCTGACAGTACATGTTCCCCCTGTATATATCCATGTCTCCTCATTACACCATTCTGACATCACATGTTCCCCCTGTATATATCCATGTCGCCTCATTACACCATTCTGACATCAAATGTTCCCCCTGTATATATCCATGTCGCCTCATTACACCATTCTGACAGTACATGTTCCCCCTGTATATATCCATGTCTCCTCATTACACCATTCTGATAGTACATGTTCCCCCTGTATATGTCCATGTCACCTCATTACACCATTCTGACATCACATGTTCCCCCTGTATATATCCATGTCTCCTCATTACACCATTCTGACATCACATGTTCCCCCTGTATATATCCATGTCACCTCATTACACCATTCTGACATCACATGTTCCCCCTGTATATATCCATGTCTCCTCATTACACCATTCTGACAGTACATGTTCCCCCTGTATATATCCATGTCGCCTCATTACACCATTCTGACATCACATGTCCCCCTGTATATATCCATGTCTCCTCATTACACCATTCTGACATCACATGTTCCCCCTGTATATATCCATGTCTCCTCATTACACCATTCTGACAGTACATGTCCCCCCTGTATATATCCATGTCGCCTCATTACACCATTCTGACATCAAATGTTCCCCCTGTATATATCCATGTCGCCTCATTACACCATTCTGACAGTACATGTTCCCCCTGTATATATCCATGTCTCCTCATTACACCATTCTGATAGTACATGTTCCCCCTGTATATATCCATGTCACCTCATTACACCATTCTGACATCACATGTTCCCCCTGTATATATCCATGTCTCCTCATTACACCATTCTGACATCACATGTTCCCCCTGTATATATCCATGTCTCCTCATTACACCATTCTGATAGTACATGTTCCCCCTGTATATATCCATGTCACCTCATTACACCATTCTGACATCACATGTCCCCCCTGTATATATCCATGTCTCCTCATTACACCATTCTGACATCACATGTTCCCCCTGTATATATCCATGTCACCTCATTACACCATTCTGACATCACATGTTCCCCCTGTATATATCCATGTCTCCTCATTACACCATTCTGACAGTACATGTTCCCCCTGTATATATCCATGTCTCCTCATTACACCATTCTGATAGTACATGTTCCCCCTGTATATATCCATGTCACCTCATTACACCATTCTGACATCACATGTTCCCCCTGTATATATCCATGTCTCCTCATTACACCATTCTGACATCACATGTTCCCCCTGTATATATCCATATTGTCTCATTACACCATTCTGACATCACATGTTCCCCCTGTATATATCCATATTGTCTCATTACACCATTCTGACAGTACATGTCCCCCCTGTATATATCCATGTCGCCTCATTACACCATTCTGACAGTACATGTTCCCCCTGTATATATCCATGTCTCCTCATTACACCATTCTGACATCACATGTTCCCCCTGTATATATCCATGTCTCCTCATTACACCATTCTGACATCACATGTTCCCCCTGTATATATCCATGTCTCCTCATTACACCATTCTGACATCACATGTTCCCCCTGTATATATCCATGTCACTTCATTACACCATTCTGACATCACATGTTCCCCCTGTATATATCCATGTCTCCTCATTACACCATTCTGACATCACATGTTCCCCCTGTATATATCCATGTCACCTCATTACACCATTCTGACATCACATGTTCCCCCTGTATATATCCATGTCGCACATTGCACCATTCTGACATCACATGTTCCCCCTGTATATATCCATGTCGCCTCATTACACCATTCTGATAGTACATGTTCCCCCTGTATATATCCATGTCACCTCATTACACCATTCTGAGATCACATGTTCCCCCTGTATATATCCATGTCGCCTCATTACACCATTCTGACAGTACATGTTCCCCCTGTATATATCCATGTCTCCTCATTACACCATTCTGACAGTACATGTTCCCCCTGTATATATCCATGTCACCTCATTACACCATTCTGACATCACATGTTCCCCCTGTATATATCCATATTGTCTCATTACACCATTCTGACAGTACATGTCCCCCCTGTATATATCCATGTCGCCTCATTACACCATTCTGACAGTACATGTTCCCCCTGTATATATCCATGTCTCCTCATTACACCATTCTGACATCACATGTTCCCCCTGTATATATCCATGTCACCTCATTACACCATTCTGACATCACATGTTCCCCCTGTATATATCCATGTCGCACATTACACCATTCTGACATCACATGTTCCCCCTGTATATATCCATGTCGCCTCATTACACCATTCTGATAGTACATGTTCCCCCTGTATATATCCATATTGTCTCATTACACCATTCTGACATCACATGTTCCCCCTGTATATATCCATATTGTCTCATTACACCATTCTGACAGTACATGTCCCCCCTGTATATATCCATGTCGCCTCATTACACCATTCTGACAGTACATGTTCCCCCTGTATATATCCATGTCTCCTCATTACACCATTCTGACATCACATGTTCCCCCTGTATATATCCATGTCTCCTCATTACACCATTCTGACATCACATGTTCCCCCTGTATATATCCATGTCACCTCATTACACCATTCTGACATCACATGTTCCCCCTGTATATATCCATGTCGCACATTACACCATTCTGACATCACATGTTCCCCCTGTATATATCCATGTCGCCTCATTACACCATTCTGATAGTACATGTTCCCCCTGTATATATCCATGTCACCTCATTACACCATTCTGAGATCACATGTTCCCCCTGTATATATCCATGTCGCCTCATTACACCATTCTGACATCACATGTTCCCCCTGTATATATCCATGTCGCCTCATTACACCATTCTGACAGTACATGTTCCCCCTGTATATATCCATGTCACCTCATTACACCATTCTGACATCACATGTTCCCCCTGTATATATCCATGTCGCACATTACACCATTCTGACATCACATGTTCCCCCTGTATATATCCATGTCGCCTCATTACACCATTCTGATAGTACATGTTCCCCCTGTATATATCCATGTCACCTCATTACACCATTCTGAGATCACATGTTCCCCCTGTATATATCCATGTCTCCTCATTACACCATTCTGACATCACATGTTCCCCCTGTATATATCCATGTCGCCTCATTACACCATTCTGACAGTACATGTTCCCCCTGTATATATCCATGTCGCCTCATTACACCATTCTGACAGTACATGTTCCCCCTGTATATATCCATGTCTCCTCATTACACCATTCTGACAGTACATGTTCCCCCTGTATATATCCATGTCACCTCATTACACCATTCTGACATCACATGTTCCCCCTGTATAATCCATGTCGCACATTACACCATTCTGACATCACATGTTCCCCCTGTATATATCCATGTCGCCTCATTACACCATTCTGATAGTACATGTTCCCCCTGTATATATCCATGTCTCCTCATTACACCATTCTGACATCACATGTCCCCCCTGTATATATCCATGTCACCTCATTACACCATTCTGACATCACATGTTCCCCCTGTATATATCCATGTCGCCTCATTACACCATTCTGACAGTACATGTTCCCCCTGTATATATCCATGTCGCCTCATTACACCATTCTGACAGTACATGTTCCCCCTGTATATATCCATGTCACCTCATTACACCATTCTGACATCACATGTTCCCCCTGTATATATCCATGTCGCCTCATTACACCATTCTGACATCACATGTTCCCCCTGTATATATCCATGTCTCCTCATTACACCATTCTGACAGTACATGTTCCCCCTGTATATATCCATGTCACCTCATTACACCATTCTGACATCACATGTTCCCCCTGTATATATCCATATTGTCTCATTACACCATTCTGACATCACATGTTCCCCCTGTATATATCCATGTCTCCTCATTACACCATTCTGACATCACATGTTCCCCCTGTATATATCCATGTCTCCTCATTACACCATTCTGACATCACATGTCCCCCCTGTATATATCCATGTCTCCTCATTACACCATTCTGACAGTACATGTTCCCCCTGTATATATCCATGTCGCCTCATTACACCATTCTGACAGTACATGTTCCCCCTGTATATATCCATGTCTCCTCATTACACCATTCTGACATCACATGTTCCCCCTGTATATATCCATATTGTCTCATTACACCATTCTGACATCACATGTTCCCCCTGTATATATCCATATTGTCTCATTACACCATTCTGACATCACATGTTCCCCCTGTATATATCCATATTGTCTCATTACACCATTCTGACATCACATGTTCCCCCTGTATATATCCATGTCACCTCATTACACCATTCTGACATCACATGTTCCCCCTGTATATATCCATGTCGCCTCATTACACCATTCTGACATCACATGTTCCCCCTGTATATATCCATGTCTCCTCATTACACCATTCTGACATCACATGTTCCCCCTGTATATATCTATGTCTCCTCATTACACCATTCTGACAGTACATGTTCCCTCTTATCCCTTGTGTCATTGTCCCAGCTTCTCTGATTGTCACATGGATGATTCTGGGACCCCCATTCCTGAGATCAGTGGGGTCCTTGCAGTCAGACCCCAACAATCCTACAATTATCATCTACCTTGTGAGAAAGTGAGGTAGTTTATTTGAATCCTCATTATAGGAATGTTTCTTTCAAGCTTCTGCCAGTGCTCCACTTTGAGGCAAATAAGGTGAATATGGCCCGGGCGCCAATGCCCACTTGTGGTGGGTGAAGATGAAGGTGTGACATTTCCCCATAACCTTTACTGCGCACTTCTGAATTCCCACATGAGTACAACATCACATAGAAAAAACAGAATATATCAGTGATGTTCAATATCCTGATTATACCTAATCTATCGAAATGAGCTGATCTAAAGTTTGTTGGCCGGTAGCTGCCCGGCGTCTATTCCACTCGTCACAATGCATCTTACATCAGTTCAGGTTGATAAAGACTCCAGAAAGCCTAATTTACCTTGGCTGCATGAATTCTAAAGTTTCCAGTGAAGTTTATTTTCATGAACATTGGGGTCCCATTCCCGTCACTCAGAGATTAAGTGCTCCCCGAATTTACAATTTTTGGGCCATTTACCGAAGGCTGAGGCCAGACCTGATACACTCTGAAATTTTGGAAACCACATATGTCTAGCTCTGTATTATTCCCCCCCCCCTCCCCAGCTTAGTCCAATAATGCTTGAAGAATTACAGTATATGAGCAAACTATATTGTTTCCTAATGGTTTGCATCAGGAGGTAACGTCAGTTTTGCCACTCCAGGTCTCCCTGAGCTAAACATATATGTAATTTGTATCTGTTATGTTCACCAGACCTGCGCGTAATGTTGGGATTAGTTTTACCTTTCCAAGAAAAGTACTCACCAGTCCATAATTGCCAACTGTAAAAAATCAAAACTGAACAGACCTCCTAGGAAAATGAAATAAAGGTTCATGTTGCTGTAGCCACTTTGCCAAATGTCCTAAATTTCCAGGATGCCTGGTCCAAAATGGATCAGAGTTTATGAAAACCCAGCCAAAAAAATGGTTGTTCCTGGATAAGGTGAGGCTCGGATTGTGAAGAAGCAATATGTTTGACCTAGGCCGGATTCACACACCCATGCTTTTGGACTGGCTGTGGGTATACAGACCTGAACTTGACAGTCTCATATAGGCCATGAGCCTTTCTGATCAGGAGATCCGCAGCCTGTGTATCACAGGTTGTACTTGCTCTACCAAATACAGATGGTGAGTCTGGACTTAGGCAATGCTCTGTGAGCTAAGCAACCTGGACTCTAGAGCTTTTCAGTGAAATATACACTATACTCAGCTTCATTCATGCAGCCAGGCTCTGATTCATGCTGCCCATGATTTAGGCAGAATGAATGTGCTTACAAGTGCATCCCAATAAATCAGAATATCACCAAAAAGTTACCGTAATTTATTTCAGTAATTCAATACAAAAAGGGAAACGCATATATTATATAGAGTCATTACACACAGAGTGATCTACACTGTGTGCAGAATTATTAGGCAAATGAGTATTTTAATCACATGATACTTTTTATACATGCTGTCCTACTCCAAGCTGTATAGGCTTGAGAGCCAACTACCAATTAAGTAAATCAGGTGATGTGCATCTCTGTAATGAGGGGTGGGGTGTAATGACATCAACACTCTAGATAAGGTGTGCTTAATTATTAGGCAACTTCCTTTCCTTTGGCAAAATGGGTCAGAAGAGAGATTTGACGGGCTCTGAAAAGTCCAAAATTGTGAGATGTCTTGTAGAGGGATGCAGCAGTCTTGAAATTGCCAAACTTTTGAAGCATGATTACCAAGCAATCAAGCGTTTCATGGCAAATAGCCAACAGGATCGCAAGAAGCGTGTTGGGAAAAAAAGGCGCAAAATAACTGCTCATGAATTGAGGAAAATCAAGCGTGAAGTTGCCAAGATGGCATTTTCCACCAGTTTGGCCATATTTCAGAGCTGCAACGTTACTGGAGTATCAAAAAGAACAAGGTGTGCCATACTCAGGGACATGGCCAAGGTAAGGAAGGCTGAAAAACGACCACCTTTGAACAAGAAACATAAGATAAAACGTCAAGACTGGGCCAAGAAATATCTTAAAACTGATTTTTCAAAGGTTTTATGGACTGATGAAATGAGAGTGACTCTTGATGGGCCTGAGGCTGGATCAGTAAAGAGCAGAGAGCTCCACTCCAACTCAGACGCCAGCAAGGTGGAGGTGGGGTACTGGTATGGGCTGGTATCATCAAAGATGAACTTGTGGGACCTTTTCGGGTTGAGGATGGAGTGAAGCTCAACTCCCAGACCTACTGCCAGTTTCTGGAAAACAACTTCTTCAAGCAGCGGTACAGGAAGAAGTTGGTATTGTTCAAGAAAAACATGATTTTCATGCAGGACAATGCTCCATCACATGCATCCAACTACTCCACAGCGTGGCTGGCCAGTAAAGGTCTAAAAGATGACAAAATAATGACATGGCCCCCTTGTTCACTTGATCTGAACCCCATAGAGAACCTGTGGTCCCTCATAAAATGTGAGATCTACAGGAAGGGAAAACGGTACAACTTTCGGAGCAGTGTCTGGGAGGCTGTGGTGGCTGCTGTACGCAACGTTGATCGTAAACAGATCAAGCAACTGACAGAATCTATGGGTGGTAGGCTGTTGAGTGTCATCATAAAGAAAGGTGGCTATACTGGTCACTAATTTGTTGGGGTTTTGTTTTTGCATGTCAGAAATGTTTATTTCTAAATTTTGTGCAGTTATATTGGTTTACCTGGTGAAAATAAACAAGTGAGATGGGAATATATTTGGTTTTTATTAAGTTGCCTAATAATTCTGCACAGTAATAGTTACCTGCACAAACCGATATGCTCCTAAGATAGCCAAATCTAAAAAAAATCCACTCCAACTTCCAAAAATATTAAGCTTTGATATTTAAGACTCTTTTGGTTTGATTGAGAACATAGTTGTTGATCAATAATAAAAAAAATCCTCTAAAATACAACTTGCCTAATAATTCTGCACACAGTGTATTTCATGTGTTTATTTCTGTTAATGTTGATTATGGCTTACAGCCAATGAAAACCCAAAAGTCATTATCTCAGAAAATTAGAATATTATATAAGACCAACTGAAAAAATGATTTTAAACTCAGAAATGTTGGCGCCTAATGAAAAGTCTGTACAGTAAATGCCTCAATACTTGGTCGGGGCTCCTTTTGCATTAATTACTGCATCGATGAGGCGTGGCATGGCGGCGATCAGCCTGTGGCACTGAGGTGTTATGGAAGCCCAGTTTACTTTGTTAGCAGTCTTCAGCTCGTCTGCATTATTGGGTCTAGTGTCTCTCATCTTCCTCTTGACAATACCTCATAGATTCTCAATGGGGTTTAGGTCAGGCGAGTTTGCTGGCCAATCAAGCACAGTGATACTGTGGTTATTAAACCAGGTGTTGGTACTTTTGGCAGTTTGGACATCTTAAAGTCCTGCTGAAAAATGAAATTTCCATCTCCAAAAAGCTTGTCGGCAGAGGGAAACATGAAGAGCTCTAAAATTTCCTGGTAGATGGCTGTGCTGACTTTGGTCTTGATAAGACACAGTGGACCTACACCAGCAGATGACATGGCTCCCCAAACCATCACTGATTGTGGTGACTTCACACTAGACCTCATGCAGCTTGGATTGTGTCACTATCCACTCTTCCTCCAGACTCTGGGACCTTGATTTCCAAATGAAATGCAAAATTTACTTCCTTTCTCGCCTTTTCATTGGGGGACACAGACAGTGGGTTATATGTTGTCTCCAGGGAAGGCTTGACACTAGGTTTAAAAAAAGAGTTAGCTCCTCCTCCCACAGCATATAACCCAGCTAGGCGGGAACTAGCTCAGTTCTTTTTAGTCTCAGCAGGGAGGCTGACACGTCTGGCCTGAGCCCCAGGCCATCTCGTGTTTTTTGTTTATTTATTTCTTTTTCTTTGTGATTTTATTCTATTTTTGACTATGGGGCAATACCAGGGTGTGCTCACCCTCGTTCCCCCCGCTTACGGGCAGACGAAACCTGGCGTGCAAAAGCAGTCAGTCTTCCCTCCCGCCCAAGTGGTCGGGTCTGCGTACCCCTCCAGGCTCCCTGGAAGCACCTCACAAAGGTAGCTCCAGAGGGCTAAGCAGAGCCGAGCACCTGCTAGCCTTGAGCCGAAGATGCGTCCCCGAGATCTCCGCATCCCAGGACCGACACGTCTTCAGACGGAGCAAGAGCAGGTAGGGAGACGACGTGTACCCGTCCCCTGCATCCAACCGCCGCCTGAGGAGGCGCCAGTGGGGCGATGCAGGCCGTGTTCCCGGGGAAGCATCATAAATTTAGCTCCCGGTGTCGGGCCTGCATTCTTAGCAACGCCCCCTCCACTGTTCCAGAAGCCGCTCCCTCTAGTGGGCCGTCTCTCCCCTCCATGCTGCCAGAGAACGCTGGACGCCATTACATGTGGGGAGCAGACACGGGTGAGATCACCTCCTTGGCTCTGCAACACTGCAGCACTATATACCGCTCTGTTCAGCGGTATATCGCTGTCTTTCTAGCGGTGTGTGCCTGCTGGCTGGCGGTGTACATCAGCTTTTAGCGGTATATACTGACTGTGTCTGCAGGTATATACCAAATAAGGAATAACGTTTGGAACTCCATTCTATGTCTGAACTGGGTGCAAAAACCTAAAAAAACATCACTATATGGAGATAAGGTATGCACACCAGTGACTATGTAAGGGGAATACATGGAATAGCAGAAACTGCTGTGTGAATACTGACATGAAAAATTCAATAGCTATATGTAAGAATGAAATGGGAAAAATGGAACCTGCATTACTGCCATGAATATATGAATAAAGAGAAATTTAGCTGCTGAATTGATCAATGCAATAGAGCCCCAACACTACGCCAAAGTATTTCTCTACTTTGGGGTCCCTAGCTTGTGTGTGTCCTCTCATGCAGTTAAAAAACTTACCGTGTATGGGAAGCTGAGACCCAGGCCATATATACGTATCATGTGGATTGGCAATAGGTGTGAGTGGGGAGGGTTCACAAACGAAAAACTACTAACAAATAAGGAATAACGTTTGGAACTCCATTCTATGTCTGAACTGGGTGCAAAAACCTAAAAAAACATCACTATGGGGAGATAAGGTATGCACACCAGTGACTATGTAAGGGGAATACATGAAATAGCAGAAACTGCTGTGTGAATACTGACTTGAAAAATTCAATAGCTATATGTAAGAATGAAATGGGAAAAATGGAACCTGCATTACTGCCATGAATATATGAATAAAGAGAAATTTAGCTACTGAAGGACCCCAACGTAGAGAAATACTTTGGCGTAGTGTTGGGGCTCTATTGCATTGATCAATTCAGTAGCTAAATTTCTCTTTATAGCTATTGAATTTTTCATGTCAGTATTCACACAGCAGTTTCTGCTATTACATGTATTCCCCTTGCATAGTCACTGGTGTGCATACCTTATCTCCATATAGTGATTTTTTTTTTAGGTTTTTGCACCCAGTTCAGACATAGAATGGAGTTCCAAACGTTATTCCTTATTTGGTAGTAGTTTTTCGTTTGTGAACCCACCCCACTCACACCTATTGCCAATCCACATGATACGTATATATAGCCTGGGTCTCAGCTTCCCATACACGGTAAGTTTTTTAACTGCATGAGAGGACACACACAAGCTAGGGACCCCAACGTAGAGAAATACTTTGGCGTAGTGTTGGGGCTCTATTGCATTGATCAATTCAGTAGCTAAATTTCTCTTTATTCATATATTCATGGCAGTAATGCAGGTTCCATTTTTCCCATTTCATTCTTACATATAGCTATTGAATTTTTCATGTCAGTATTCACACAGCAGTTTCTGCTATTACATGTATTCCCCTTGCATAGTCACTGGTGTGCATACCTTATCTCCATATAGTGCAAGTATATACCGACTGTATGCCACTTTACTATTGGTATATACCAGCTCTGTATAGCAGTCTCTTTCTAATACTGCTAGTAGCTCCTCACCCACAGTAGTGTAATACTGCTAGAGGCTCACAGTACTAATTGTACGTTTGTTGCTGACATGCGTAAAAACCGCAAGGGTGATAAAGCTTCCCAGGCATCCTCTATGGACCTGTACTATGCTTGTACCACCTGTGGAAGCTCGTTTCCCAATGGTCGAAGCTATCCACTCTGCCGGGGCTGCGATGCCCCTACTACAGTGTCACAACAGGCGTTGCCGGACCAGGGGGTTGTGCAATCTCTGGGTTCAGCCCCGGCCACCATACAGGCAGCACCCCCGTCTGATGAGGCTATCCCTGCAAGGGCTCTTCTGATGTCTAAAAGGTTAGATGACCTGGCCGCTCAGATATCCCAGCCTTCCACAGGCTTCCGCAGCCTCCCCCCGGCTCAGCTCCCTCAGAGGAGCCCGCCTTCGTCTGGTGTATCATCCCCAGTACGTAAAAAGGCTGTCTCCAAAAGGCGCCATTGCGACCGCTCCGCCTCGTCTGACTCACACGATGGTCAGTCTGACTCAGGCTCCGTGACCTTTAGTTGTCACGATTCCCGAGACTCTGACTCTGATTCAGATGTCCCTTCTGAGTCTAGGCATATGGAAGACACTTTAATAGCGGCTGTCAATCACTCTGTCGATTTCTGATCAGCCCTCGGACCCGACTTCTCAGTCGGCAATCAAGCGAGCCAAGAAGCCTCCTAAGTCCTTTGCCCAGGATCCGATTTTTCATCAAATCATATCTAAACGGTGGGATCACCCTGATAGGAGGTTTAATAAAAAATCCTCCTCTTCATTCGCTTATCCCTTTCCTCCGGAAATGGTTAAGCCCTGGTCGGTACCCCCCCGTTGTGGATCCGCCAGTATCCAGACTGGCTAAACACACGGTTATGTCTGTTTCAGACAACGCGTCTCTCAAGGACTCGTCCGACCGCGCAGTTGAGGCTGTGGTCAAATCTATTTTCCAGGCTTCGGGCTCCTCTCTGCGCCCCCTGTTTGCCATGACATGGGTGGCAAGAGCTATGAGCGTGTGGCATAGGAACCTGCGCAAGTTGCTTCGCCCTTGCAATATTCCTCCAGAGGCTCTTGAGATTCTTGATTTATTCTCTCTCGCCTCTAATTATTTTCTTCACGGCTCCCTAGATGCAGCTAGCTGGTCAGCCCTAACGGCAGCCAATGCTGTCTTCACCCGCAGGGTTCTGTGGCTAAAAATATGGAATGTGGACAGTGCCTCCAAGAAGTCCCTGTCCACACTTCCCTTCCAGGGTCTTCGTCTGTTTGGTGAATCCCTGGACAAACTCATATCTGAGGCGACGGGTGGTAAACGTACCATTCTACCACAAAAGCGGCCTGTAGCCAGAAATTTCACAAAATCTTCTTGGCGCAGGCAGTCCTTTCGGCCTGCCCCCCAAAAAACATCGGCCCAAGGACCATCCCAACGCTCAGATCGAGGATCCGGTCCCTCAAGGGGCTTTTCTTGGCGTTCCCACTCCAAGCAACCTAAACCCAAAGGACCTCGCTCTGTACAGGCCCCCTTAGCATGACGCCAGGTATCCCGCAGATCCGACTCCTGTGGGAGGGCGGCTTCTGCTTTTTCGGGATATCTGGCTAGACCACACTCGCGATGCTTGGGTTCGAGAAATCGTCACCTCAGGTTACAAGATCGATTTCCATTCCCTGCCGGCCAACAGGTTTCTGCGTTCTCATCTTCCAAAGTCCAAAACGCAAAGCCAGGCCTTATTTCAGGCCATAGCCTCTTTACAGAAAGCAAATGTTATCATTCCAGTGCCCCTGGAACAGCGCGGCAAAGGTTTCTATTCAAACCTTTTTGTCGTTCCCAAAAAAGATGGCTCTGTCCGCCCTATCTTGGACCTCGAACTGCTGAACAAATTCGTACGGATTCGAACTTTCCGAATGGAATCATTGAAAGCAGTACTAGCCGCCATGGAACCTGGAGAATTCCTAGCTTCCATAGACGTTCAAGATGCTTATTTACACATTCCCATATGTGTCTCTCATCAACGGTTCCTTCCCTTTGCCGTAGGACACCGTCATTTCCAATTCAGGGCCCTCCCCTTTGGGCTGGCCACTGCGCCTCGGATCTTCACAAAGGTCATGGCGGCCGTCATGTCCATTTTACACCCCAGAGGCATCCTGGTCGTTCCCTATTTGGACGACCTTCTTGTCAAAGGGAGCTCTCTTCATGTTTGCTCAGAAAGCGTGCAGATTTGCCTAGACACGCTGTCAAGGCTAGGGTGGCTTATCAACTTCAACAAGTCATCCCTCATTCCTCGTCAGCGCATCACCTTTCTAGGTATGCTGATAGACACGGCTTAGTCCTGGGTTTTTCTTCTAGAAGACAAGAGGTCTTCCATGATCCGGGCCGCCCAATCCCTCCGTTCTCGCCGTCACACATCCCTTTGGAATGGAATGAGAGTGTTAGGCAAGATGGTGGCGGTCATAGAAGCCGTGTCCTTTGCCCAATTCCATCTGCACCCTCTACAACTGGATCTTCTATCCTCCTGGGACAAGAATCCGGCTTCCCTGGACCGGTCAGTCCGCCTATCTCGGTCTGCGCTCAGCTCCCTCGTCTGGTGGACTCAAGCCTCATCCCTATCTCAAGGGAAGTCCTTCCGCCCGGTCCACTGGCAGGTAGTCATGACGGATGCCAGCCTGATAGGCTAGGGGGCGGTGTTTCTCCACCACACTGTTCAGGGACGCTGGTCTCCTTCCGAGCGCTCTCGGCACATCAATGTTCTGGAGATCAGAGCCATATTTTGGCCCTTCAGAATTTTCAACCCATACTATTGGGCCTCCCTGTTCGGATCCAGTCAGACAATGCCACGGCCGTGGCTTACATCAACCGTCAGGGAGGAACTTGCAGCAAGGCAGCGATGAAGGAAGTATCCAGGATTCTTCTTTGGGCAGAGAAGCACATCCCCATTATTTCAGCTGTCCATATCCCAGAGGTAGACAACTGGGCCGCAGACTTTCTCAGTAGGCAAGGTCTAGCGGCAGGGGAATGGTCCCTCCACGACAAAGTGTTCCATCAGATCACTCTTCGTTGGGGACTCCCGGATGTGGACCTCATGGCGTCTCGAATGAATGCCAAAATACGTCCCTTCATATCTCGGTCGAGAGACCCGCTAGCGCTCGGCTCCGACGCCCTAGTCTTTCCATGGTCGCAGTTTCACCTGCCCTACATCTTCCCTCCGTTTCCTCTCATTCCGAGAGTAATCAAGAAAATCAAAGCGGAGGGAATCCCGGTGATCCTCGTGGCCCCGGACTGGCCCAGGAGAGCCTGGTATCCAGAGCTCCTCCAACTTCTCAGCGACACTCCCTGGCGTCTTCCCGACCGCCCGGATCTTCTGTCGCAAGGTCCAATATTCCACCAGAATACAGCACAGCTGCATTTGACGGCGTGGCGCTTGAATCCCTGATTCTAGCCAAATCGGGTCTTTCTTTCAGGGTAATTCATACCATGCTTAATGCTCGGAAGCCTTCTTCCGCCAGCATTTAACACAGGACCTGGAAGACCTATCTTTCCTGGTGTGACCGTCATAATCGGTCGCCCCTGACCTTTTCAATCCCTAATGTTCTTGCTTTTCTGCAAGACGGTCTGGACTCGGGTCTTGCTCTCAGTACCCTTAAAGGACAAGTTTCTGCCTTGTCGATTTTTTTTCCAGAAGCAGCTGGCTTCTCGCCCTCAGGTCCGTACCTTTCTTCAAGGAGTAGCGCATTTGGTCCCTCCTTATCGCCACCCCTTAGATCCCTGGGATCTGAATCTGGTTCTGGGAGTCCTTCAACTTCCTCCTTTCGAACCTCTGAGAGAAATCTCTCTTCAACGACTGTCTTGGAAAGTTGCCTTTTTAGTCGCTATTACCTCTATCAGGCGAGTGTCCGAACTGGCAGCTCTTTCCTGTCTCTCACCTTACCTGATATTCCATCATGATAAGGTGGTCCTTCGGCCTTCCCCCGCCTTCCTTTCGAAGGTCGTATCCTCTTTCCACCTGAACGAGGACATTGTGTTGTCGTCATTCTGCCCGGCCCCGGTCCACTTCTTTGAGAAAGCCCTTCACACTCTCGATCTTGTCAGGGCTCTGCGGATCTACATCTCCAGAACAGCGCCGTTGCACAAGTCAGATGCCCTCTTCGTCCTCCCAGTAGGACACAAAAAGGGCAACCCGGCGTCTAAATCCACGATTTCTCGATGGATCAGGACTGCCATCTGTGAGGCATACAAATCTCGAGGTGCCGTTTCCCCTCAATCTGTGCGGGCCCACTCTACACGAGCAGTGGGTGCCTCCTGGGCTATCCGCCATCAGGCTTCGGCGGCCCAACTTTGCAAGGCCGCTACCTGGTCCAGTGTGCACACGTTCACAAAATTCTACAGAGTGCATCCGCGGATGCTGCTCTTGGAAGACAAGTCCTTCAGGCGGCAGTGGCCCATTTATAAGTGGCCACTGCTCGGTTCTTTACAGTGTTTTGATATGTGTTCACTGCAGTTGCAGTTGTTAGTCAGCTCTTAGTCTGATGTTATACACTGTTAATAGTTCACTTCCCACCCAGGGACTGCTTTGGGATGTCCCACTGTCTGTGTCCCCCAATGAAAAGGCCAGAAAGGATAGGACATTTTTGTGTACTCACCGTAAAATGTCTTTCTTGGAGCCTTTCATTGGGGGACACAGCTCCCGCCCTTGTGGTTTTGGTTGTCCTTTTCCTACTGCTTTTACACCAAACTGAGCTAGTTCCCGCCTAGCTGGGGTTATTTGCTGTGGGAGGAGGAGCTAACACTTTTTTTAAACCTAGTGTCAAGCCTCCCCTGGAGACAACATATAACCCACTGTCTGTGTCCCCCAATGAAAGGCTCCAAGAAAGACATTTTACGGTGAGTACACAAAAATGTCCTTTTAATCTGAAAACACCTTGGACCACTGAGAAACAGTCCAGTTCTTTTTGTCTTTGGCCCAGGTAAGACTCTTCTGAAATTGTTTATTGGTCATGAGTGGCTTGACACAAGGAATGTGACACTTGTAGCCCATGTCCTGGATACGCCTGTGTGTGGTGACTCTTGAAGCACTGACTCCAGCAGCAGTCCACTCCTTGTGAGTTTCCCCCAATTTTTGAATGGCCTTTTCTTAACAATCCTATCAAGGCTGCGGTTATCCTGGTTGCTTGTGCACCTTTTTCTACCACACTTTTTCCTTCCACTCAATTTCCCATTAATATGCTTGGATACAGCATTCTGTGAACAGCCAGCTTCTTAAGCAATGACCTTTTGTGGCTTACCCTCCTTCTGGAGTGTGTCAATGACTCCTGGACATCTGTCAAGTCAGTAGTCTTTCCCATGATTGTGTAGCCTACTGAACCAGACGAAGGGACCATTTTAAATGCTTAAGAAGCCTTTGCAGGTGTTTTGTGGTAAATATTCTAATTTTCTGAGATGACTTTTGAGTTTTCATTGGCTGTAAGTCATAATCATCAACATTAACAGAAATAAACACTTGAAATAGATCACCCTGTGTGACTCTACATAATATGTTTCCCTTTTTATATTACTGAAATAAACTTATTGATGACATTCTAATTTGAGATGAACTTGTATATGTACCCTTTAAAAACGCAGCTGTATTTTTTTTTAGGCTCTTTATAGAAAATAGAGAAAAAAGAGAAACAAAAATGCACAAAACATTCACAGTTTAACAGTGTCTTTAAACACACAGTGGATATTCTATTGGTGATGAGTTAGCACTACCATGCCCGGGTGCTCGGTACTTGTAACCCGCAGTTAGTGCTCGGATGGGCGCCACTCGTGTACCCGAGTATAATGGAAGTCAATAGGGAACGCGAAGATTTTCTGGAAAAATTCTGGATTTCCCCATAGGTTTCCATTATATTCAGGTACTCGAGTCACACCCATCTGAGCTTCCAACTGCTCATTACAAGCACCGAGCACCCGAGCATGGTAGTGCTCCCTCGCCTCTAGTTTTTATGTATTAACAGTCACTTTGCTTGCACATTTACAACCAGCAGATTTTCTGCGCAAATGCTGCATAGAAACACACTATTTACGCCATGCAGGAACATAATCTAAAGGTTTACTTCTGGCTTTTGGGTTGAAAGGGGGTCCAAAAGAGAGAGGGGCTGATCTGTGCAGCGTCTGAATGATAATGATGCCTTGTGCGCAGATCTGGTCAGGATTTGGGGTAGGAGAGAGGAGCTGATCTGTGCAGCATCTGAATGGTAATGATGCCTTGTGCCCAGATCTGGTCAGGCTTTGTGGTAGGAGAGAGGAGCTGATCTGTGTAGTGTATGAATGATAATGAAGCCTTGTGCCCAGATCTGGCCAGGCTTTAGGGTTTGAGAGAGGAGCTGATCTGTGCAGCGTCTGAATGATAATGAAGCCTTGTGCCCAGATCTGGTCAGGCTTTGGGGTAGGAGAGAGGAGCTGATCTGTGCAGCGTCTGAATGATAATGCAGATCTGGTCAGGCTTTGGGGTATGAGAGAGGAGCTGATCTGTGTAGTGTATGAATGATAATGAAGCCTTGTGCGCAGATCTGGTCAGGCTTTGGGGTAGGAGAGAGGAGCTGATCTGTGCAGCGTCTGAATGATGATGCAGATCTGGTCAGGCTTTGGGGTATGAGAGAGGAGCTGATCTGTGCAGCGTCTGAATGGTAATGACGTCTTGTGCCCAGATCTGGTCAGGCTTTGGGGTAAGAGAGAGGAGCTGATCTGTGCAGCGTCTGAATGGTAATGAAGCCTTGTGCCCAGATCTGGTTAGGCTTTGGGGTATGAGAGAGGAGCTGATCTGTGTAGTGTATGAATGGTAATGACGCCTTGTGCCCAGATCTAGTCAGGCTTTGGGGTATGAGAGAGGAGCTGATCTGTGCAGCGTCTGAATGATGATGCAGATCTGGTCAGGCTTTGGGGTATGAGAGAGGAGCTGATCTGTGCAGCGTCTGAATGGTAATGACGTCTTGTGCCCAGATCTGGTCAGGCTTTGGGGTATGAGAGAGGAGCTGATCTGTGCAGCGTCTGAATGGTAATGACGTCTTGTGCCCAGATCTGGTCAGGCTTTGGGGTATGAGAGAGGAGCTGATCTGTGCAGCGTCTGAATGGTAATGACGTCTTGTGCCCAGATCTGGTCAGGCTTTGGGGTAAGAGAGAGGAGCTGATCTGTGCAGCGTCTGAATGGTAATGACGTCTTGTGCCCAGATCTGGTCAGGCTTTGGGGTAAGAGAGAGGAGCTGATCTGTGCAGCGTCTGAATGGTAATGAAGCCTTGTGCCCAGATCTGGTTAGGCTTTGGGGTATGAGAGAGGAGCTGATCTGTGTAGTGTATGAATGGTAATGACGTCTTGTGCCCAGATCTGGTCAGGCTTTGGGGTATGAGAGAGGAGCTGATCTGTGCAGCGTCTGAATGGTAATGACGTCTTGTGCCCAGATCTGGTCAGGCTTTGGGGTAGGAGAGAGGAGCTGATCTGTGCAGCGTCTGAATGATGATGCAGATCTGGTCAGGCTTTGGGGTATGAGAGAGGAGCTGATCTGTGCAGCGTCTGAATGGTAATGACGTCTTGTGCCCAGATCTGGTCAGGCTTTGGGGTAAGAGAGAGGAGCTGATCTGTGCAGCGTCTGAATGGTAATGAAGCCTTGTGCCCAGATCTGGTTAGGCTTTGGGGTATGAGAGAGGAGCTGATCTGTGTAGTGTATGAATGGTAATGACGTCTTGTGCCCAGATCTGGTCAGGCTTTGGGGTAAGAGAGAGGAGCTGATCTGTGTAGTGTATGAATGGTAATGACGTCTTGTGCCCAGATCTGGTCAGGCTTTGGGGTATGAGAGAGGAGCTGATCTGTGCAGCGTCTGAATGGTAATGACGTCTTGTGCCCAGATCTGGTCAGGCTTTGGGGTATGAGAGAGGAGCTGATCTGTGCAGCGTCTGAATGGTAATGACGTCTTGTGCCCAGATCTGGTCAGGCTTTGGGGTATGAGAGAGGAGCTGATCTGTGCAGCGTCTGAATGGTAATGACGTCTTGTGCCCAGATCTGGTCAGGCTTTGGGGTATGAGAGAGGAGCTGATCTGTGCAGCGTCTGAATGGTAATGAAGCCTTGTGCCCAGATCTGGTCAGGCTTTGGGGTATGAGAGAGGAGCTGATCTGTGCAGCGTCTGAATGGTAATGAAGCCTTGTGCCCAGATCTGGTTAGGCTTTGGGGTATGAGAGAGGAGCTGATCTGTGTAGTGTATGAATGGTAATGACGTCTTGTGCCCAGATCTGGTCAGGCTTTGGGGTAAGAGAGAGGAGCTGATCTGTGTAGTGTATGAATGGTAATGACGTCTTGTGCCCAGATCTGGTCAGGCTTTGGGGTATGAGAGAGGAGCTGATCTGTGCAGCGTCTGAATGGTAATGACGTCTTGTGCCCAGATCTGGTCAGGCTTTGGGGTATGAGAGAGGAGCTGATCTGTGCAGCGTCTGAATGGTAATGACGTCTTGTGCGCAGATCTGGTCAGGCTTTGGGGTAAGAGAGAGGAGCTGATCTGTGTAGTGTATGAATGGTAATGACGTCTTGTGCCCAGATCTGGTCAGGCTTTGGGGTATGAGAGAGGAGCTGATCTGTGCAGCGTCTGAATGGTAATGACGTCTTGTGCGCAGATCTGGTTAGGCTTTGGGGTAAAGAATTTCACCAATTTTTCTCACTCAAACTCCCCAAATTCATCCCCAAAGGGCATCCAATCCGCAAAAAATGTGTCCTCCCTTCCACCGTCAGGAGCTTGATCTTTACTTCATATTGCCGTATTTATCAGCCATGCGTTACGATGTTGCTGTATATTATGCAGCCCAGATAGAGGAGGATACAGCGATTTCTAAAGGGTAAATCTGCAAATAAGGACATATCTGACTTTACAGGGGTTTTCATGTGAACAAAGTTAATTTTAATCAATACATTTTGGAATAATAATAATAATATGTTCCACAATTGGATGTGATTGAAAATAATGTTCCTGTACTGAGATAATCTTATATACAGTATGTGTACCTGCTATGTGCTGTGTAATTGTGGTGTCTGACCATACAGGGACATGGTCTGATCATGCCACAGCTCCAGGGCAAGGGGGATGCAACAGAGTATAAAGACAGGACAATAGTGGGTCATAGCAAAGTCTTTTTGTGAGGTAAAACATTTCCGTGTCTGTTTTTTAAAAATGTTTTACCACAAAGAATAATTTGTGATCCTGTACTGTGATATCTGTATACTCTTTTGCATCCTCTCTTGCCCAGGAGATGTGATACGATCAGACCATGTCCCTGTACAGTCAGACACAGCCATTACACAGTACATAGCAGGAACACATATAAGATTATCTCAGCACAGGAACATTAGTTTTCAACACATCCAATTGTGGAAATTATTTATTAATAATAATAATAATAATAATAATAATAATATTAGTATTATTCCAAGAGCTATTGATTAAAATGAACTTCGTGGGGGGACAACCCCATTAATCTGCTAGAAAATGAAAATGCTGCTTGTAAAGGGTTAACTTATCATGAGGGAACGTAGTAACTACAAAACCTAATAAAAATCATTTGAATAGAGGGAACGTAGCTGCCTAATATGGGTTAAAAATATTACCCACTGCCACTTTTCCAAATCTATCCTGACCTTCTATTTTCCCCCATCGACATCCTCTGCTTCCTTATCCTCCGTTATTGTAATTTGTTGGCCTTTTCTGTGAGGCTTCCGGTCCGCGGCTGTAGAGTCGTCGTTTCAGCTGTTGCTTCCATTCCCCGCAGTTTACCCACGTTCATACTACAAATCCCATGTTCCTTTGCATTGGCTTGAATATGGCGGTGCATGCACACAGCAAACAATGAGGGCTCATGGACAGTGGAGTTCTGCACACAAACGTCTGAACATGGGGAGTTTCAGAGAAAAACCTAGTTCAAAATGGGGCCATGTGTGAGATAACTAGTACAAGGCGGGTGACTACCGGCTTCTCCTCGCCTGCTCAGTGAGACGCACAGGTCTCTCACTATGTATATACAGAGAGAGACTTGTCAATCTAACTCAGTGATTCCCAAACTTCATGTTTTCAGGATTTCCTGACCATTGCACCGATGATTGAAGCATTATCAAGGCATCACCTGTGCAAAGCTAAGGAAATCCTGAAAACTTGACCTGTTGGGGGCCGTGAGGACTGGAGTTTCAGAATCACTGATCTAACTGAACAAGTGGGGAGAAGCCATCAGGGCATAACCTTTTGGACTGGTTACTGTGAAGCACCGAAACATTTCAGAGTAAATCATGAGTATTTGTAATGTGGGAGCCAGTCTTTGAATAATGGTAATTTCACTTTAATCGGAGTCATACTACTTGCCAGAGAGCCCTCAATAGACGCTCTGAAGAGCCGTGTCAAGTTTTACCTCTGTTGTTTCTTTTAGCATCCACTTTCTAATGCTACATAAAACACTGGAATACCTCTGTGTTTCCCTGCTGGACATACAACTGTGTGTTGGGTGGGACAAATTCTATCTTCCAACTCAGAAGCAGGAAGTGTCACACCCTTGTCAAGATAGAGAGACAGTGGAGAGCCTGAGTTTCAGGCAACTTCAGCCTCCATCTGTTTTAAAGGCCAGAACTTTTATTAAGGCTGCTTTCACACTACGTTTTTTTAACATGCATCATGAACGTTTTTTTGCTGTAAAAGTGGATCCTGTTTTTACAAAGAAACGCATGCAAACGCATGTGTTATTTTGCAGGATCCTGCCACTTGAAGTTTATGGGCGGGTATTGAAGTCATGTGTTCGAGAGTGAGGGGAACTGAACGTGATAGACTGGGAGCCGGCATCTGACAGCTGCAGACACTGGTAACCAAGGTAAACATTGGGTAACTAAGCAAAGTGCTTTGCTTGGATACCCGATATTTACCTTGGTTACGAGCGTCCGCAGCTGCTAGAAGCCGGGCTGCCTGCTCCCTGCACACGTAACCAAGGTAAATATCAGGTAACTAAGCGAAGCGCTTTGCTTGGTTACCCGATATTTATCTTGGTTACGAGCGTCCGCCGCTCTCAGGCGGGGGAGAGAGGGAGGGGGAGAGGGGGAGGGGGAGAGAGAAACTGATCACGCCAGGCTGGTTTCTGGGCATGCTCAGTAGAGCAAGCAGGACCCTGTCTATCAGCATGCCAGCGTTCACATGCGTTTGCGTGCAGTATAGTCAGGATCCAGTGAAAAACAGTATTCGGACGCAGCTCAAAAACACTACAAGTAGCGTTTTTGAAAAAAGTAAAAAAACTGCAAGTCGCTGGATCCTCACTATAACGCACGTGAACGCATGTTGACGCGAGTCCATTGCAAATGCATTGAAATGAAAACGCATTTGCACTGGATCAGTTTTTGCGTTAAAAAAACGTTCATGGCGCATGTTAAAAAAATGTAGTGTGAAAGCAGCCTAATTCATTTTAAGACCATTTTGTGTTTTGTTTGATTTTGACCGCAATTTTGATCTCTCTGCCCTTGAGAAAGGGACTCTACGATGTTGGCGATACGCATGGGGCTTGATCTTACCGTCACCTTCAGCAGCGCCTTTGTACCCAGGATCTTCCTAGGCTTGTCAACACTTTGCCTTTTTTCGGTTCTCAGGTCCACTGAGCGCACTAATTTCTGTTTTGCTATTTTTAGCATTTTTGTTTATCACGTATGGTACTCTGTCTGGGGCAACATTGTATATATACTTCATGCTTATTTATACTGAACTATCTGTGAGAATCTGGGTGTATATATATTTACATTTAATGTATTCATTTGCATTGATTGTTGATCGTTCATATTTGTTTGAGACAACATTATTCCTTACTCGCCTTTTTATTGGGGGACACAGACAGTGGGTATTATGGTGTCTCCAGGGAGGCTTGACACTAGATTTGCAAAAGTGTTAGCTCCTCCCCCCACAGCATATACCCTAGCTAGGCAGTAAACTAGCTCAGTTTTTCCTAGTGTCAGCAGGGAGGCTGACATGTCTGGACTGAGCTCCACCAGAGGTGCCTCAGGCCAGCTTATTTTTACTTTTTATTTTGGTTTTCTTTTCTTATTCATTCTATTTTTGATAGGGGCAATACCAGGGTGCCTTGCCACCCCCGTTCCCCCCATGTACGGGCAGGTGAAACCTGGCGTGCACAAGCAGTCAGTCTTCCCTCGCGCCCAAGTGGTCGGGTCTGCGTACCCCTCCAGGCTCCCTGGAAGCACCTCACACCAAGGTAGCTCCAGAGGGCTAGCAGAGCCGAGGACCTGCTTCAGCCTTGAGCCGAAGATGCGTCCCCGAGATCCCCGCATCCCAGGACCGACGCGTCTTCAGACGGAGCCAGGAGCAGGTAGGGAGACGACGAGTCATCTGTCCCCTGCATCCAAACCGCCGCCTGAAAAGGCGCCGGTGGGGCGATGCAGGCCGTGATCCCGGGAAGCATCATTAATTTAGCTCCCGGCGTCGGCCTGCATTCTAGCAACGCCCCCTCTCACTGCTCTAGAAGCTGCTCCCTCAAGTGGGCCGTCTCTCCCCTCCATGCTGCCAGAGAACACTGGACGCCATTACATGTGGGGAGCAGACACGGGTGAGATCGCCTCCTTGACTCTGCGATTCTGCAGCACTATATACCGCTCTGCTCAGTGGTATATCGCTGTCTTTCTAGCGGTGTGTGTCTGCTGGCTGGCGGTGTATATCAGCTTTTAGTGGTATATACTGACTGTGTCTGCAGGTATATACCGACTGTTTGACAGGTTGTGCTACTTTACTCGGTATACACCGGCTCTGCATAGCAGTCATTTATAATACTGCTAGCAGCTCCTCATCCACAGCAGTCCTTTTATAATACTGCTAGAGGCTCAGTGTACTTATTGTGGAACTGTTGCTGACATGCGTAACCGCAAGGGTGATAAAGCTTCCCAGGCGTCCTGTACGGACCTGTACTATGCTTGTACCACCTGTGGACGCTCGTTTTCTAATGGCCGAAGCTATCCACTATGCCGGGGCTGCGATGCCCCTACTACCGTGTCACAACAGCCTCTGCTGCCGGACCAGGAGGTCGTGCAGTCTGTGGATTTGGCTGCGGCCACTATCCAGGCAGTACCCCAGTCTGACAGGTCTCATCCCTATCTCAGGGGAAGTCCTTCCGCCCAGTCCACTGGCACGTAGTCACGACAGATGCCAGCCTGTTAGGCTGGGGGGGCGGTGTTTCTCCACCACACTGCTCACGGACGCTGGTCTCACCCGAGCGATCCCTTCATATCAACGTTCTGGAGATCAGGGCCATATTTCTGGCCCTTCAGACCTTTCAACCCTTTCTTCTGGGCCTCCCGGTTCAGATCCAGTCAGACAATGCCACGGCTGTGGCTTACGTCAACCGTCAGGGAGGAACTCGCAGCAGGGCAGCGATGAAAGAAGTCTCCAGGATTCTTCTTTGGGCAGAGATGCACATTCCCATTATTTCAGCTGTCCATATTCCGGGGATAGACAACTGGGCCACAGACTTTCTCAGCAGGCAAGGTCTAGCGGCAGGGGAATGGTCCCTCCACGACGAGGTGTTCCATCAGATCACTCTTCGTTGGGAGCTCCCAGATGTGGACCTCATGGCGTCTCGGCTAAGCGCCAAAGTACATCCCTTCGTATCCCGGTCGAGAGACCCGCTAGCGCTCGGCTCCGACGCTCTAGTCCTCCCCTGGTCGCAGTTTCGCCTGCCATATGTTTTACTTCCGTTCCCTCTCATTCCGAGAGTAATCAAGAAAATCAAAGCGGAGGGAATCCCGGTGATCCTCGTGGCCCCGGACTGACCCAGAAGAGCCTGGTTTCCAGAGCTCCTCCACCTTCTCGGCGACACTCCCTGGCGTCTTCCCGACCGCCCGGATCTTCTGTCGCAAGGTCCAATATTCCACCAGAATACAGCACAGCTGCATTTGACGGCGTGGCGCTTGAATCCTTGATTCTAGCCAAATCGCGTCTTTCTTCCAGGGTAGTTCATACCATGCTTAATGCTCGCAAGCCTTCCTCCGCCAGCATTTATCACAGGACCTGAAAGACCTATCTTTCCTGGTGTGACCGTCATAATCGGTCGCCCCTTACTTTTTCAATCCCTAATGTTCTTGCCTTTTTGCAAGATGGTCTGGACTCGGGTCTTGCTCTCAATACCCTTAAAGGACAAGTTTCTGCCTTGTCAATTTTTTTTCCAGAAGCAGCTGGCTTCTCGCCCTCAGGTCCGTACCTTTCTTCAAGGGGTGGCGCATTTAATCCCCCCTTATCGTCACCCCTTAGATCCCTGGGATCTGAATTTGGTTCTCTGAGCTCTTCAGCTTCCTCCTTTCGAACCCTTGAGAGAAATCTCTCTTCAACGGCTGTCTTGGAAAGTTGCCTTTTTAGTCGCTATTACCTCTATCAGGCGAGTGTCCGAACTGGCAGCTCTTTCCTGTCGCTCACCTTACCTGATATTCCATCATGATAAGGTGGTCCTTCGGCCTTCCCCCGCCTTCCTTCCGAAGGTCGTATCCTCTTTCCACCTGAACGAGGACATTGTGTTGCCGTCATTCTGCCTGGCCCCGGTCCACTCCTTTGAGAAAGCCCTTCACACTCTCGATCTTGTTAGGGCTCTGCGGATCTACATCTCCAGAACAGCGCCGTTGCGCAAGTCCAATGCCCTTTTCGTCCTCTCAGAAGGACACAAAAAGGGCGACCAGGCTTCCAAATCCACGATTTCTCGATGGATCAGGACTGCCATCTGTGAAACTTACAAAGCATGAGGTGTCGTTCCCCCTCAATCTGTGCGGGCCCACTATACGCGAGCAGTGGGTGCTTCCTGTGCTAGCCGCCATCAGGTTTCGGTGGCCCAACTCTGCAAGGCCGCTACCTGGTCCAGTGTGCACACGTTTACAAAATTCTACAGAGTGCATACGCATGCCTCCGCGGATGCTGCTCTTGGAAGACAAGTCCTTCAGGCGGCAGTGGCCCATTTATAAGTGGCCACTGCTAGTGTCAAGCCTCCCTGGAGACACCATAATACCCACTGTCTGTGTCCCCCAATGAAAGGCTCCAAGGAAGACATTTTACGGTGAGTACACAAAAATGTCATTTTCTTTGCTGCCTAATGAGGGTATAGAATAGATCAATGAAACTTTTAGCTTTATGCTCTTTTTTTAAGTGTAATTTTATTGTTGGTGGCTACTATGAATAGGATTAGAAATTAAGATTTTTGGTGTTTTATATGTTACTGATTATATACATTAACTGACATATGAACACTGCAGCCACCTGCAGCAATGTAAGGAAATAAGACATTTAACAGCAACTTTATTTGTAGTGGTTTTGATCCATGTGTATTTGCCACTTATTATCCGGTTTCTATATAAATGTGTCAGCAGAAGTTTAACTTGTGCATTTGTTTTGTTCCCTGAGGTTCCATAATGGGTCGGCACTCCTCATCCTCCGAGGAGGATACTAGGAGCCGCAAAAAGAAGAAGCATCGCAGGCGCTCCTCCTCCAGCAGCTCATCAGATGGCCGAACACGGAGTCGTAAGAAATCAGGAAGGAGATCCAGGTCTCGCTCCCGAGAAGCATACTCCAGTTCACACTCCTATGACAAAAGGTTAGTGGTTACTTCATAGCATAATTATGTTCAGCTAGGCCCAATGAAGTATATGCTTAGGCGTCTGTGACCCTTTCATGTCCAAAAGCAGCCTACATGGATTAGATTTATGTAAAACAAGAAATGAATGAAAGGTAGTCAACGACATCCTGTCCCAAATATTGACACTGTTTGCACTGGTATTTACTGAAACGTGACTACTACATATGAAGACACCCTGAGGCTAGAGATACTTTGCTAAATTTCCACTCATCAGTATTGCTCCTGTTTCATAACCTATCAAAGGATAGATGTGACCCCTTTTAAGGTGGTGTTCATCCATAAGAATGTCATGTTCGTCTGGTCCAATACTGGGCTACCCCCCTAATCAGCGGTTTTAGGGTCTGCCTGGACTTAAAAGAAGAAAGGATATGGACCAGCATAGCTCTGTTCACTCTATAGTTCGTGAGAACTGCAGCTCTCCTCCTATTCAATATCAGATTTGATCATCTTAGACTAATGAAGGTTTCTAGCCCTCTTACTAGTGTCCTAACATGGTGAGGTATGTGTATTATATTTGGTATAGTTTTGTTTTTAATATTGCCAGGACAACTCATTAATACCTGTTTTTAGACGCAGGTACCGATCTAGCAGTGAGTCGTCTTACAATTCAAGAAGGAAACGTAGCTCCAGCCGGTCTCGAGTTAAATCACGTAAAGCCCACAGGTCCAGAACATCAAGGTATTCATCTCTTGTGTATTTCGCTGTATTTTACCTAAACTATGACGTGACTTACTTGGATATTAGATAATTGACAATACCAACATTTCTCCTTTATAACTCCAGATATAAAATGTTATACTTGACTGGATACATTGTTCGGTGCATACCGTGGTGTGGTCAATCCAGTCTCATAATCTAAACTTCTGATGTATGAGAATAAAGGGGGCTTTACACGCTACGATATTGTTAATGTTTTATCGTCTGGGTCACGTTGTTAGTGATGCACATCCGGCGTCATTAACGATATCGCAGCGTGTGACACTTACCAGCGTCCTTAAGCGACCTCAAAAATGGTGAAAATCATTCACCATGGAGAGGTCGTCCCAAAACCAAAAATCGGTAATGGTTGATTATCGATGTTGTTCCTCGTTCCTGTGGCAGCACACATCGCTGTGTGTGACACCGCAGGAGCGAGGAACGTCTCCTTACCTGCCGCTGGCCGCAATGCGGAAGGAAGGAGGTGGGCGGGATGTTACCTCCCGCTCATCTCCGCCCCCTCTGCTTTGATTGGCCGGCCGCTTAGTGATGCCGAACGTCCCTCCCCCTTGCCGCCGCCGACCAGGTAAGTGTGTGTGACGCTGCAGTAGCGATAATGTTCACTGCGGCAGCGATCACACGAAATTACACACACGACGGGGGCGGGTGCTTACACGCTTGATATCACTAGCAATTGCTAGCGATATCGTAGCATGTAAAGCCCGCTTAAGTGTGTTTGACACTTTCTATGGCTTCCATTTAGTGAAATAGTGTCTATCTATGGTCGGCTTTACCAACGTATAGTGTTACTTTTACTGTAAAGACTCACCATATAACTTACCATAATTACACCTTTATATTATTTGGTTCCTCCTGAAAATATGAGTAATTTAAAACAGGTATGTTAAGAAAGCTCACAGGTCATCTATAAATCTTTTTCAATGTCAAGAGAATTTGTTATTCATCTTTGGGGACAACATGCTCTCGGCTTATTATTTATTTTTAAGAGTTTAATTATATTATCCACTTATTATTTTTAACAGCCTTATTTTTTTTTACTTTTATGAAGGATATATGAAAAAAAAAGTTTTGTTTTTGATATTTCTTGTCTACACACCTTGCCCCCCTCCCCCCCAAAAAAAAGAAGACAAAACATATGTACTACAAAACAGTATAAATAAAAACAGCTCACCTCAGAAAAAACAAGCCCTCACACATCCCAATCGACAGAAGAATAAAAAATTACGTGTATCAAAAATTACACACAAATCAAATAATGATAATCAAAATTTCGATTTATTTATTACTATACAAGATGGTATTGCTGAAAACATAAGAATCATGTTCCTAAGTCATTCTTACCACCGAAAGAAATCCATAAAAAATGCAGAAAAACGATGGCCTAATAAAGGGGGGTGCAGAGTGTTGCCATTATGCCATATTTGGACTGCGGTCCATATGGGCATGTAGGTCATAGGAAGCTGAATAAAATGATATCTCAGATCTGATGTCTTATTCCAGGGATTCTCGAGCTATGCGGCCAAGTAACTGTATATTCTCTAATCCCTCCACTGCAGCATCACAGAAGGTACCTTCCCATCCTAATTAGAGGCAGTAAACAAAAAGAGGTTAAATAACACCTCCCCTCCCTCCATCCTCAGTGTTTTTTCCTGTCCCTAAGGACATGAATCCTGGGGTGCGGTGACTGGCGAACAGTCAATCCTGCAGTTTTACTCTTGGTAGCCGGGCAGCCATGGGTCAATCGATCTGCCTTCCTCCTCTGTAAGCTGCTCTCGTTTCTGCTGGAGCGATACTGCACTTTTCTGCACCCAGGGGCAATGCTGAATGGTGTAGAACTGGGATCTTCTCGTAGCTGCTGAGCCCGCATCCCTATCCCCCTTCCCCGTTGTATCTCGCATGCTACACGCGCACAGGAAGTGACGGGAGCCGCCAAACTCCTGTAGCATGACATCACTTCCAGTGTCTTCTAGAGTAATGCAAAACATTTTTAGGTGTGCACACTGTAATAAATATTTTGAGGTGCCAGTGAACTGAGTAAACTCAAGGTCCAGACAACAATAGAAATCACTGCACTCTCAAGAAGTTGAAATCAAAATTGTGCTTTTATTGTGAGTCTTGCGACCGAACAAACGTTTCGGCCTTTTATTAGGTCTTGCTCTCCAGTCGCTCCTAGGATTTTTTTGAAGAGAGAATATATTAAGTGGGGATTAGCACCAAAGTAGTCAGCAATCTCAGTGTGTTTTTTTAGACAATAAATGAATATCTCGTGAGGGATTTGGAAAGTCTTTCCTTTAATACTTTAAGGTCATAATAATGCAGTGGAGACTGCTGTCTTCCCCTTGGAATTAGTTAGAGGAGCTGTTTGGTATAACCTCTGTCATGTAGTGCTGGCCCGTCCTGGGTTGTGCCAAATGTCTTCTAAAATAGCATGCACAGCGCTATTCAGCAGGAAATTTGAAATTTGAATTGCGGACCACCTATGCAGCATCAATCACAATGGGACCTGTGCATATGGAGAAGAAATCCCATCCTGTTGAATGGGAGCATGCTGAGTCTCGGTCTCTAGGCTATATCTGACAATGACTGAAAACATCTTAAGGTATGACTGAGGTTCTAATAAGAAGAGTGTCTCTTCCCTTAGAGCTGCATCTTCAAAGCCCAATGCAAAACCAGACCCTGCGAGTATTACTGGTATGGGTATCCCACTTTGGTGCAGGATCCGTTTTCATCTCATCTCCCCTTTCCTTTTACGGGGATTAGGATACTGCTCCAAAGGTCAAAGATAAGATTACAAATCGCAAATGGGATATTTGTAATAAAAAGCTCCCATCTCACCATCAGCAGAGTATGGAAAAAGTTCTTAAAGAGGAGCAACTCCATTATGATAGAAGTAAGAGGATTGGTGTGTCAGGAGATTCAATCTTCCCAAGATTTCTTTTCTCAATTCTTTACTGTGGTGCCATCAGGAGCAAAACAGAGAAAGTACGATCCTACGGACAGTTCAGATTCTGATGCCTGAGGAATGGCTGGAAGAAGAGTAGCTTACCTTGAATCGCAGTTTAGACCAAGATGATAAAATATTATATTTTTCATTTAGAGGACATGGAGCTCTTATCGTCCATAAGAGATACAATGGGGGATATAAGCAGAAAAAACAACTTGTAAAATCCACAATGAAATGTTTAGATATTTGAGATCAAGATTGGACATAATGTTTATTTCTGGATTAGTGGGAGTTCCCAGATAAACGTCTAAGCGTCCCAGGAGGACTGAAGGATAGATTCCTATTGGATGAGGACATAGCCAATTGATGAACAAAGAAAACTACATTACTGTTTGAAGATTTCACTGAGGTCAATGACCCGTTGGATCAAAAAAATAGCCTGTTGAGGAAGTCTTGGGAAACATCTGCAGCTTTTCTGAAAATGAATGTAGTTTCCACCTTTATAACAAGAGCCATGTTCCATTGGTTACCGCAACTGGAATGTCATATCAGTGGTGGCACCCGTAGAGAAAGCCTGCTGGACTCATTGTCTCTCAATAGAAAGGCAACAGGACTCCTAGCAAGATGCTTCAGCAGAATTGGTGAGGATAGTGACAATATCTTCAGTCTTCTCAAATACCACAAGCAGAGCCCTCTGGTTGAACATGTAGAGCGTAGATATCCATTTCTAAGTCCATTCAGGCGAGAATATGTATTTGGTCCAGCTCTAAATGACCTCTTGGAGAGGTTTTCTGATAAGAAGTCTTTTCCTAAACTTAAAACCTTCAAGGGAAGATTGATTTGTTCCAGGCCCAGACCTCGCAGTACGAAAAAAAAAAGAGAAGTCTGGTCGCTGGAGTTACCCGAGGGTGGGAAAAAATATTTTTCAGAACCAATGTCAAAAAAGACAATGATGTCAGATAAGTAGGAGGCAGAATTTCAAGTTTTCTTCCACGGTGTCAGAATATATCCTCTGGTCAGAGAATTCTGGAATCTGTCAGAGTGTGGTCAAAAATAAAGTTCTCCTCCTACCCCCTCAAAGGCTGGAAGTAACATCCCTGCAGTCTCTAAGATTACAGAAGATCTTAATTTTAGGGCTTCAAGTCCTGCAGTCATCAGGAGTAATTTCCTTGGTTTGAAAACTAGAACAGGGCAGGGGCCATTATTCTTTCTTATTTCTGATAAATAAAACAAGTGGGGCCTACATAACCATGAAATTTAAAATGCCAAAATCATATTACCTACAGGAGGTTCAAAATGGATTCTATAAGAAGCACGGTCCAACTAATGGGCAGAGATTTCTACATAGGCATCCTGTAGGTCGATGGTTGCTATTAGCATGTGCCCATACATCCCAGTATATTGGAAATTCCTAAGATTTGCGGTCATGCAAGGACAAGACATTCTTCATTTTCAATTAAATGTCCTCCCTTTTGGGATCTCTTCAGCTTCTCGAATATTTGCAAAAATCATGTTGATAGGAGAATTTCTTATTTATAAATTCAGGAAGCCAGAGACCTCTATTCTCGTTGAAGATTTATTCTTATGTATGTGGAGACCCTCAATAGCATCCTTCAGCAGCAAAATACATGACTGTTTGACATCTGGGATTAGATTTTTTTTATAGACATACATTCTAAGGAACAGCTGCAAAAAAAATCATATGAAACTTACAACATACGTGTGGTAATTTTCATGGCCATGAGATTAGAGAAACTTGTAACACTAATCTACTTTAGAAAGTATATCACTTGGCCTTGAAAATCTTTCATCTCTCCGCAGTATTGTCCAAGCAGGAGAAGCATAGATAAAGAAAATCTCCCCTCCTCTTCATATATCAGTAGATACAAAAATGAAGAGTACAGAGAATTACAATTACTTATAATATTCAGGTATTATTCAAGACTAAAATTCCTAGAACACTACTTATAATGAATACAGACTATTACATTTTAATACAAGATTATAATTCCTATAACACATGTCTGAGGTGGTAGCTTTCATCAGGAAGCAAGACATTTGCATCATCCCTTATCTGGCCAATTTTTATTTTTTTTTAAATTGTGGTTCCCCTCTATTCCACGTCTCAGAGATCATCTCAAGTCAATACTTCAGATTCTAAAAACCTTAGGTTAGTTAGTAAATCAAGCAAAATCAGACATGACTCCTTTCACCGAGATTCTTAGGGATTATCTTAAATTCTCAAGAGCAGAACTCGCCTCCTCTGATACCCAAGCAAATACAGTTAAGAGCCAAAATATATGCTCCAAAGAGCCAGAAGACTGCCTCTAATAAGATTCGCAACGTCAGTCCTAGGGTCCATGACATCATGCATCCAGGCAGTTCCTTGGGCTCAGACCCATGCAAGAGTTCTTCAAAACTTCATCCTTTCATGGTGGGACAGATCTCCAGGTTTGCTCAGCAGAAGGTTCCACTTACCTTATCATGCATGTAAATGTGCCACTGAAAATCTGGAAAAAGAACATCTTGGATTTAGAAGCCCCTATCATCAGTAAAAACAGATGCCAGCAAGAGGGGTTGGGGAGCGGCGGTCTCTCAGGTCGACTTCCAAGGTGTCTGACGGGAAGACATAGACGGGCAATCTTCAAACTTTAGTAAGTTAAGAGTGTCCGAAAAATCTTTACTGCGAAAAACCCATATCACAATCTATTCAGACAATATCACCACAGTGGCTCATCTAAAACATAAAGGCGCAGAAGATACGGGAATCTATGGGAAATCTTAGCAAAGATCTTTTGTTGGGCAGAACATTACCTCCTTTCCTTGTCAGCCCATCACCTAAAAAGTTACGACAATATTCAAGCAGACTTTCTAAGCAGAACAGATATTCATCCTAGAGAATGAATCATGAATACCAAAATCTTTCAGATGCTAACCAAAAAAATGGGGTTATCCAGAAATAGACTTTTTTTGCGAGTCATTAAAATGTGAAAGTAGATCTATATTTCTCCCTGAATCCAAACGATTCCTCGGTAAAGATAGATGCATTTGCCCACCCTTGGAAATTCAGGCTGGCCTACCCATTTCTTCCATCCAATTCCATTACTACCAACGACATTGCAAAAAATCAGAACGGAAAAAGTCAAAACCACTGTGATAGCATCTCCGTGGCCAACCTGGAGCTGGTTTAGAGCTTTGAATGTTTTGTACATCAAGGTTAAGTATAGCATCCAGCCTCCCAAAGTCTGTACCTGGCTTCTGAAGCCTTAATCCTGAAAACCACTCAGATAGGGTCATACATACCCTGCAGAAAACAGATTTTTTTTTTTTTTTTTTATAAAGCTTGGCAGATCATAGATGGATAAAAAAAAGATTCATGACAGCAGCCTCTAGAATGCACCCAAGGCTATCTAATGTAATTCCATCTTGGGATCTGAATGTGGTACTCAAATGCTACCTTTCTAACCATTGTCCCAAATTCAGATGGACTGTTTATCCTTTAAAGCAGTGTTCTTGGTAGCCATAACGACAGCGAGGAAAGTTGGTGAGATCCAAGCTCTATCTGACAATCTGTACACATCCTAGACCCTTCTTTCCTAACCAAAGTAGCTACAGATTTCATGGTTTGCCAAGAAATTATCCCGCTTTCCTCTTGTAAAGATTTAACAGGCAGCAGAGAAGAATTTCATTAATTTTCATTAATCTAGAGCACTATTCTCTACTATCTGGAGCAAACCTTTTTGTCCCATACTGTGGACCAAAATGGGGAAGAAGGCTTGAGGAAGCACTCTGGCAAATGGGATCAAGAAAGCAATCATGGAATCCTATAGAAATCAAGAGCGGTTTCCTCCGGTATCTCTAAAAGCTCATTTCACATGAGCTATGTCTCTCTATTGGGTCAAAAGGGCTAGCGAATCCATCGAGCAGATCTGCATAGATGCCATCTGGTCCTCTGTCCATACCTTTACCAAGCTCTGTAGACTAGATTCGATGTCTAGGAAAGATTTAGGGTACCTTCACACTTTAGCGATGCAGCAGCGATCCGACCAGCGATCTGACCTGGTCAGGATCGCTGCTGCATCGCTACATGGTCGCTGGTGATCTGTCAAACAGGCAGATCTCACCAGCGACCAGTGACCAGCCCCCAGCCAGCAGCGACGTACAAGCGACGCTGCGCTTGCACGGAGCCGGCGTCTGGAAGCTGCGGACACTGGTAACTAAGGTAAACATCGGGTATGGTTACCCGATGTTTACCTTAGTTACCAGCGCACACCGCTTAACTTAGCGTGTGCAGGGAGCAGGAGCCGGCACTGGCAGCGTGAGAGCTGCGGAGGCTGGTAACGAAGGTAAATATCGGGTAACCACCTTGGTTACCTGATGTTTACCTTGGTTACAGCTTACCGCAGGCTGTCAGACGCCGGCTCCTGCTCCCTTCACATTCAGGATTGTTGCTCTCTCGCTGTCACACACAGCGATGTGTGCTTATCAGCGGGAGAGCAACAATAAGAAAACTAACCAGCACTGTGTGTAACGAAGAGCGATCTCACAGCAGGGGCCAGATCGCTGCTCAGTGTCGCACACAGCAAGATCGCTAATGAGGTCGCAAAAAACGTAACTCAGCAGCGATCTCAGTAGCGATCTCGCTGTGTGTGAAGTACCCCTTAAGGTCCAGTCACACTAAGCAACTTACCAGCGATCCCAACAACGATAGGGATCGCTGGTAAGTTGCTAGGAGGTTGCTGGTGAGCTGTCACACTGCGACGCTCCAGCGATCCCACCAGCAACCTGACCTGGCAGGGATCGCTGGAGCGTGGCTACACGAGTTGCTGGTGAGCTCACCAGCAACCAGTGTCCAGCCACACGTGCAGAGAGCAGGGAGCAGCGCACACTGAGCGCTGGCTCCTTGCTCTCCTAGTTACAGCACACATCGGGTTAATTACCTGATGTGTGCTGCAGCTAATGTGCACAGAGCAGGGAGCAGCGCACACTGCTTAGCGCTGGCTCCTTGCTCTCCTAGCTACAGCACACATCGGGTTAATTAACCCGATGTGTCCTGCAGCTACATGTTTACAGAGCAGGAGCCGACACTGACAGTGAGAGCGGCTGAGGCTGGTATCAAAGGTAAATATCGGGTAACCAAGGACAGGGCTTCTTGGTTACCCGATATTTACATTGGTTACCAGCCTCCGCAGAAGCCGGCTCCTGCTGCCTGCACATTTAGTTGTTGCTGTCTCGCTGTCACACACAGCGATCTGTGCTTCACAGCGGGACAGCAACAACTAAAAAATGGCCCAGGACATTCAGCAACAACCAACGACCTCACAGCAGGGGCCAGGTTGTTGCTGGATGTCACACACAGCGACATCGCTAGCAACGTCACAAAAGTTGTTCGTTAGCAGCGATGTTGCTAGCGATGTTGCTTAGTGTGACGGGGCCTTTAGGCTCTGTGAGGAAAGTCCTCCAGGTAATTGTCCTTCCCAGTGTTATTCTTTGGTGTTTCTCCTGTGGTGCTATTGTGGAGGGGATTAGAGAAAATAGAATTAGACATACAGGTAATTACGTCTCTAACAATCCTCCATGACAGCACAGAGAGCCCCCCCCCATTTATTTTGTTCTTTATGGTTATTTAATTCTTTAGTGTTAAGTAAATATTAGAAGCATTCATACCTCTAAGCATTAACCTCTATATGTTTCCTGTCCCTAATTAGCATGGGGAGGCAACCTTCTGTGTTGCTGTCTTAAAGGGTTCTTAGAAACCGAATTAATAGTAAGTCTAATTCTATTTTCTTTGACTGAGGAGAGCTCAGACGCTACAGTACTACATAAGTGGAAATGTTTTACCCATCGCGGCACTCGTTATACAGTATATGTTCTAGGATAACTCCTCATACGAAAGGAAATTATGGGGCTTCTTATTTGTTAATGGTGGCCAAATCCAAACCTTACTTAGTTCACTGAAGATATTATGACTGGACTTGTAAAGAATGGGGAAAAATAAAAAAAATCACTATCTACATGTATAAAGTTGATAGAGATTCATCCAAAGAAACTTTGGCTGATTCATCAGTATTCTCTGTAATCCTGTAATAAAGCTATCTGAAACGTTACAAGAGTTTGTGCAATCTGTAGTTGCGTAAAATTTTTACTACTTATGCTGTTTTTTCCCAAGTCCAGCCAACTCTGTTGGGTAGGAGCATTGTCGATTGCAACAAGAAATGTAATAATAATTTATGTAAAAAAAAATGGAATAAGGCGTCACGGCGACTTTGGACACTATGGAAGTCGCACAGTCAATGTTTGCTAGATGTTGCTGCTTACATAGCACTGCAAAGCAAGTGAATGGGTTCACATTATGACCAAAAGAGTACCGCTTGAAGTAAGTAGCAGAAAATTATGTTTGTGGCTTGCTCTTCATGGTATCTTTGTGGTTGCAATTAGATTCCATTGACTTGCATTACACTGTGATTTTAGTAGCAATACTTGGCAAACCTTTCCACTGTCAAAGTTGCTTTGAAGCCTCCGCCTAAATGTCGACAGTTGACCATTTCTTGTGTGGGTGCACAGCAGTTAAACGTGCCCAAAGATGCATCTTACTCCAGGGAACTGTTCATCGCTAGTCATGATGAAATTGAGGGCATCGATCATATATTATGTTCATTACTCAGTAGTCCTAATTAGAGATGAGTAGTTTACTTAAAAAGATTCTCCCATCCTAGTGAACTGGATGATACCCATCATCTGAGGTTCGGGCAGTGGAACAGCAGATGCTCCGTACCAGCTACTGACTTCACCCTTCATTGGCATTTATAGATGTATTGTTTATCTTTTTTGGCTTGAAAACTCTAATTGCTGCCAAAGGTCCTTCTGTTAATGACTGACTAGAAGGGTGTGTGACGTTATTAATCTGGTATTTCATATTTTAGAATTGTAAATTATGTCAATCACTTTCTAAAAATTTGTTTCTACTTCTGATAGTCTTTAGCTGGTAATTATTGTCAAAAAGCCCAATTTGTCTCTGTGATAGAACGTTCTATACTAAGACATGAGATGTCCCATGGGGGATATCAAAGTACTATTCTCCTCCTAGTACGTGGTGGGGTCATTCCCTATAACCTTTTCCTAGCTTATAAATTACAGACAATGAAGTTAATCTACTTATAAACTCCTACAAGAAACACAATTCTCAGTGGTTGATAGTAAACCATGATAGTGCTTTTGGTTGCTCTATGAAGGCACGCAATCTCGCTGTATTTGTTTTTTCTTTACCAAATTCTCCAATAATAATACTAACTGTATTTCAGTCAATAGAAATTGTGCTATTTTTTTAAGTTATGGGCCAAGCACAATTTGTCTAGGTTTTTGTGGCCCCTGTGGCTCAAAACCTAGTTAGGCCTCCAATTGCTCAACTTTCTAATGCAGACTTTGGCACAGTGCAGCCCAAGACATCCGAAGGGATGAAAGCAGTGGACCACAAGCCACATCATACCCTCCCTTGCCTCCGTTCCGATGTCACCACTATCTGCATCCTGAGAATGCAAATAGTGGTGAATACATTGGTGGAGCATGGAGCCACCGGCTCCTTCTTCCACCAATCACCATGTGCAATTGATATAGTAGAAGTGATGACCTCATTTCATAACATCTGCCTTGCGTAGAGTCAGTGCACCAGAGACCGGAGCAGTGTACAGCGCTGGGAGAATGGGAGTGAGGTGAGTGTGGCTTTTTTTTGTTTTGGTTTTTTTTTCCCTATTAGTGCAAGATGTGTGGATGTACAGTACAGACTAAGAGTTTGGACACACCTTCTCATCTCTAGAACAACTGTTAAGAGGAGACTTTGTGCAGCAGGCCTTCATGGTAAAATAGCTGCTAAGAAACCACTGCTAAGGACAGGCAACAAGCAGAAGAGACTTGTTTGGGCCAAAGAACACAAGGAATGGACATTAGACCAGTGGAAATCTGTGCTTTCGTCTGATGAGTCCAAATTTGAGATCTTTGGATCCAACCACCTTGTCTTTTTAGAAAAGGTGAACGGATGGACTCTACATGGCTGGTTCCCACCGTGAAGCATGGAGGAGGAGTTGTGATGGTGTGGGAGTGCTTTGCTGGTGACACTGTTGGGGATTTATTCAAAATTGAAGGCTAAAGGCCGCTTTACACGCTGCAACATCGCTCAAGCGATCTCGTTGGGGGTCACGGAATTTGTGACGCACATCCGGTCGCTTTAGCGATGTCTTTGTGTGTGACACCTATGAGCAATTTGGAATCGTCGCAAAAACGGTCAAAATCTCTCATCGGTGACATGCCCCTCTATTCTCAAATATCGCTGCTGCTCGGTGTACGAAGTAGTTCGTCGCTCCTGCGGCAGCACACATCGCTATGTGTGACACCGCAGGAACGAGGAACCTCACCTTACCTGCGGCCGGCCGCAATGAGGAAGGAAGAAGGAGGGCGGGATGTTAGGTCCCGCTCATCTCCGCCTCTCCATTTCTATTGGGCGGCGGTTCGGTGACGCTGCTGTGACGTCGCTGTGACGCTGAACGAACCGCCCCCTTAGAAAGGAGGCGGTTCGCCGGTCACAGCGACGTCGCAGAGCAGGTATGTGCGTGTGACGCTGCCGTAGCAATAATGTTCGCTACGGCAGCGATCACACAATATCGCATGTACGATGGTGGCGGGTGCTTTCGCGCTCGACATCACTAGCAATTGCTAGCGATGTCGTAGCGTGTAAAGCGGCCTTTACAGAACCAGCATGGCTACCACAGCATCTTGCAGCGGCGTGCTATTCCATCCGGTTTGCGTTTAGTTGGACTATCATTTATTTTTCCACAGGATAATGACCCCAAACACACCTCCAGGCTGTTTAAGGGCTATTTGAATAAGGAGAGTGATGGGGTGCTACGCCAGATGACCTGGTCTCCACAGTCACCAGACTTGAACCCAATCAAGATGGTTTGGGGTGAGCTGGACCGCAGACTGAAGGCAAAAGGGCCAACAAGTGCTAAGCATTTCTGGGAACTCCTTCAAGACTGTTGAAAAACCATTTCCGATGACTACCTCTTGAAGCTCATCGAGAGAATGCCAAGAGTGTGCCAAGTAGTAATGAAAGCAAAAGGTGGCTACTTTGAAGAACCTAGAATATAAGACATATTTTCAGTTGTTTCACACTTTTTTAAGTATTTCATTCCACATGTTTTAGTTCATAGTTTTGATGCCTACAATTTGAATCTACAATTTTCAGAGTCCTGAAAATAAAGAAAACTCATTGAATGAGAAGGTGTGTCCAAACTTTTGGTCTGTACTGTATATAGGAGGGTTAAGTGTGGGCTCATGCTCTCCATAGGGTGCTGTGTGTGGAATCATACTGTATATGGGGGGCTATGTTTAAGATGCGGTATATAGGAGGATGTTAACATACTTCATTCTGCTCAACATTAAGTGACAATTAATATAAAATAATTATAATTAATGTTAACGCCTTCATGTCCTTGGACATACCTCTACATCAAAGGCTGTGTCTGCCACTTTAATGCAGGCTTGCGGGCTGTCCTGTGAGCACCAGCATTCACAGGAGATGAGCATTTCTGCTGTTCAAAGTGGTGCTGAAGCAAAAAGAGAAAAGTGTGCTGTGAAAACTGTGAGAGATAGGTCCGCCCACCCCAGGACAGGAAACCCTACAGAAATAAAAGGGGCGGCATCTCTCCCCTGCCTCAGTTAGTTTAATAAGCACAGAGGATGAACAACAATAACCAAACGGCATAACTATGAACCCATACCATCACCCGTACAACACTCCACAGACGGAACGTGGATCCCAAGAACCAACAGTGAAACCAGACAAGGTAGACAAAAAGGGGTGGGAAGCAGTGGCGCTGTCGTGGCTTCTGGAAAAAATCATTCCCGGTAAGTAATTTACAATTTTTCCCTTCACCACGACAGCGCCACCAGAGAGATTCCGAAGACAATAATATTAGGCAGGGACCACAGCCTCAAGTACCCGTCTACCAAAGGTCATATCCACCGTGGCCGACAAGTCCAAGCGATAGTGTTGAAAAAAGGTCATAGGCGAAGACCAAGTGGCCGCCTTACATATAAGATCCAACGGGACATCATCCCTTTCTGCCCAAGAGGTTGACATCGCCCTGGTGGAATGGGCCGAGACATTCAGTGGAATGGGTCTATTCTGGGCAACATACGCCGCCTTAATTGCCTCTCGGACCCACCTGGCAATGGAACCCTTGGTGGCGGGCAACCCCCGCCTGGGACCTTGGAAACACACAAATAGAGCCTGACTTCTCCTCCAGTGCCTTGTCACTGCAATATATTGGCACAAGGCCCTAGAAACATCCAACGTGTGAAACCTCTCTTCCTTCGGATTCCTAGGAGAGGGACAGAAGGAAGGGAGGACAATCTCCTGGGACCGGTGAAACGACCTAGCAACCTTGGGCAAATAAGCCGGGTCAGTACGAAGAACCACCCTACCTTCAAAAAACTGTGTATAAGGGGGATTAGCGGAAAGGGCGTGAAGGTCACTAACTCTTTTAGCAGATGTGAGTGCTATCAACAAGGCTACCTTCAAAGTCAGATACTTCAGAGGAGCCTCAATCAGGGGCTCAAAGGGGGGTCCTGTCAGGGAGTCCAAAACCAGATTAAGATCCCAGGGGGGGAAAACTAAACATGGAACAGGGCGAGCCCGTTGACTAGAGGAGATGAATCTCCTAACCCACCGGTTCCCGGCCAGGTCTGAGTTATACAAAGCCCCCAGGGCTGACACCTGTACCTTCAACATACTGACAGAGAGACCCAGCTCCAACCCCCCTTGAAGAAACTCCAACACGTCCCCCACCGGAGGAACCTCTTCAGGACTTCTCCCGAAAAAGGACAGAAACTTGCGCCAAATCCTGGCATAAATTTTAGTGGTAGACGACTTCCTACTCCGCAAGAGAGTGGAGACCGGGCCCGCAGAGAATCCTAGACCTTCTAACAGACGCCTCTCAAATTTCAGGCCGTCAAATGAAGACCTGGAAGGTGAGGGTGGAGCAGAGATCCCTGGGAGAGGAGATCCCGCCTCTCCGGGAGAATCCAGGGGTTTGTTATGGACAACTTCTGGAGACAAAAAAAACATGGCCTCCGAGGCCAAAAGGGTGCCACCAGGATCAATCGAGCTCCGTCCTCCCGAAGCTTCCGGAGGACAGCAGGAAGCAGAATCAGAGGGGGAAAGGCATACAAGAGACCGCGACTCCAAAAGACCTGGAAGGCGTCCACTACCCAGGGACCGTCCTGAGGACTCAGGGAACAGAAACGGGAGACTTTCCGGTTGGCTCGAGTAGCAAAAAGGTCCACTGAAGGCAACCCCCAAAGCCGCACGATTTGACGGAAAACCTCCCCATGAAGACTCCACTCCCCCTGGCGCACCTGACGTCTGCTGAAGAAGTCTGCCTGAACATTGTCCACCCCACGGATGTGTAGTCCCGTCAGGGAAGAGAGGTGGACCTGTGCCAGGGGGAATATCCGTTCCGTGACTGTGAGAAGGGAGGGAGACCTTGTGCCCCCCTGATGATTGAGGTATGAGACCGCCACCCTGTTGTCGGAGAGAATTCTGACATCCGTGCCCACTAGGAGAGGGAGCTGGGTCTCTGTCAGTACGTTGAAGGTACACGTGTCAGCCCTGGGGGCTTTGTATAACTCAGACCTGGCTGGGAACCGGTGGGTTAGGAGATTCATCTCCTCTTGTCAACGGGCTCGCCCTGTTCCATGTTTAGTTTTTCCCCCCTGGAATCTTAATCTGGTTTTGGACTCCCTGACAGGACCCCCCCTTTGAGCCCCTGATTGAGGCTCCTCTGAAGTATCTGACTTTGAAGGTAGCCTTGTTGATAGCACTCACATCTGCTAGAAGAGTTAGTGACCTTCACGCCCTTTCCGCTAATCCCCCTTATACACAGTTTTTTGAAGGTAGGGTGGTTCTTCGTACTGACCCGGCTTATTTGCCCAAGGTTGCTAGATCGTTTCACCGGTCCAAGGAGATTGTCCTCCCTTCCTTCTGTCCCTCTCCTAGGAATCCGAAGGAAGAGAGGTTTCACACGTTGGATATTTCTAGGGCATTGCGCCAATATATTGCAGTGACAAGGCACTGGAGGAGAAGTCAGGCTCTATTTGTGTGTTTCCAGGGTCCCAGGCAGGGGTTGCTCGCCACCAATGGTTCCATTGCCAGGTGGGTCCGAGAGGCAATTAAGGCGGCGTATGTTGCCCAGAATAGACCCATTCCACTGAATGTCTCTTGCCCATTCCACCAGAGCGGTGTCGACCTCTTGGGCAGAAAGGGCTGATGTCCCGTTGGATCTTATATGTAAGGCGGCCACTTGGTCTTCGCCTATGACCTTTTTTCAACACTATCGCCTGGACTTGTCGGCCACGGTGGATATGACCTTTGGTAGACTGGTACTTGAAGCTGTGGTCCCTCCCTAATATTGTTGTCTTCGGAATCTCTCTGGTGGCGCTATCGTGGTGAAGGGAAAAATCGTAAATTACTTACCGGTAATGATTTTTTCCAGAAGCCACGACAGCGCCACTGCTTCCCACCCCTTTCTGTCTACCTTGTCTGGTTTCACTGTTGGTTCTTGGGATCCACGTTCCGTCTGTTGCGTGTTGTACGGGTGATGGTATGGGTTCATAGTTATGCTGTTTGGTTATTGTTGTTCATCCTCTGTGGTTTGTAAACTAACTGAGGCAGGGGAGAGATGCCGCCCCCTTTTATTTCTGTAGGGTTTCCTGTCCTGGGGTGGGCGGACCTATCTCTCTGGTCGCGCTGTCGTGGCTTCTGGAAAAAGTAATTACCGGTAAGTAATTTACGATTTTCAGTTGTTTCATACTTTAAGTATTTCATTCCACATATTTTAGTTCATAGTTTTGATGCCTTCAATGTGAATCTACAATTTTCAGAGTCATGAAAATAAAGAAAACTCATTGAATGAGAAGGTGTGTCCAAACCTTTGGTCTGTACTGTATATAGGAGGGTTAAGTGTGGGCTCATACTCTCCATAGGGTGCTGTGTGTGGAATCATACTGTATATGGGGGGCTATGTTTAAGATACGGTATATAGGAGGATGTTAACATCATTCTGCTCAATATTAAGTGACAATTAATATAAAATAATTATAATTAATGTTAACCCCTTCATGGCCTTGGACATACCTCTACATCAAAGGCTGTGTCTGCCACTTTAGTGCGGGCTTGCGGGCTGTCCTGTGAGCACCAGCATTCACAGGAGATGAGCATTTCTGCTGTTCAAAGTGGTGCTGAAGCAAAAAAAAAGAAAAGTTTAAATCACCCCCCTTTCCTCCCATTGAAAATAAAACAATTAAAAATAAAACAACAATAAACACATATTTGGTATCACTGCTTTCAGAAATTTCCAGTCTATGAAAATATAAAATAAATAAATCTGGTTGGTAAAGGGTGTAATGAGAAAAAACAAAAATAATCAAGACACCAGAATTATATTTTTTTGGTCACTCCAACATTGCACTAAGAAGCAACCAAAACATCGCGTCTACCCAAAAATGGTATCATTAACAAACGTCAGCTCAAGAACCAAAAAATAAGCCATCAAACAGCCCCAGATCCCGAAAAATTAGAACACTACGGGTCTCGGAAAATGGAGACAAAAGCACTATTCTTTTTTTTTTTTTTTTTTTGGGGCAAATTTCTGAATTTTTTTTCACCACCTAGATAAAAGTAAAACTGTACATGTTTGATATCCACGAACTTATACCGACCTGGAAAATCATTATGCCTGGTCACTTTTATTATATAGTGAAACTAGTAAATTAAAACAATTGTAAAAATAAAGGTATGGCTCTGGAAAGGAGGTAATGAAAAAACAAAAACTGAAAAATCCCCGGGGGCTGAAGGGGTTAATTAATTTCAGCCTGTTGTTTCCCTCCATAACAGTGACGTTCTTTCATGTGACTAATACGTATTGCACCAAAACTAAGTTTTCTACAATATGCACATAGTCAAACACTGTCACCTAATATTAATATATACCGCTATACAAGATGTATGAATATAATATCCCTGTTGCCCAATTATTTCCAATGTACTTTTCTTAATGCCACGAAAACTACGGTATCTCCCACTAGCATATGCTCACATGCTCTCTACCTACTGTACATGTGTACACTCATTACATAGATGCACTCAGGCTCATACTAACTGCTTATTGTGACACCTATTGTGCTACATTTGATTCAAACTTTTTAAAAAAAATTTGCAGCCATCATGTATACATGATCTATAGGGCAAAGTCCACCAGTTGTGATTTCTACAGCACCTCACCTCAGAAAACTCTGTATAGGGTTAATCTGTGGGTAAATAGCATTATAATGCTGCCCGGCTGTCTTACTAAAAGGGCAGCCGCGAGAGAAAATTAACTTCTTTCTTCTTGCGAGCTGCCAGCTTTCACTCTTAACACTAGAAGTCCCAGGAATTTCGAGCTCCATAGGGTTCCAATGGTAGAAATGTTAAATGACCCCTCTCTGGGACTTCTAGTGTTAAAGGCATGCACGGAGTGTCTACAGTCACTGCTCTCTATTCTGTGTGTGGGGCTGTAAGGACACCCAGGCACATTGACTGACAGATGGCTCTGCAAAGATTAGCTGAAGATCAAAGCGGTGGGACATATATTGAGTGGCGCTATGAGTTGTGACTGGAGTCACTCCATGCACGCTTCAATGACTGAAAGACAATGACTTCCAGGAGGGAAAAAGTTAATTTTCTCCAAGTAGCCACACTTTCAGTAAAACAGCTAGGCAGCTTTGTAATGCTATTTATCTGCAGACTAACCCCCATACCTAAATATCAAAAAACCTTTAAATGAGAACCCAAAAAGATTCAAAATAAAGGAGATGGTGATTAACTCATAATAAAATTGTGTTTTTATTTAAATGATTAAAGATGACATATATTTAATATTCATAAGAAATAATACAAGATTGGATCAAATTCCCAAAAATGTTAGCAGCGGATTGTCAGGTTGTAAAGTGCTTAGTGCAATGACCAACCATATGTTAATACCAATTAGTATTGTTAGCGTACATTGTCTATTGAGAGCCTGGTGTGGGCTGGATAGCTCTCACATCTGCTGCTTTGCTAAATATAAATCAGATTATATCAGTACAGTTGCAGCCAGTAAACTAAGTGATACATGATTAGATTCAAAATCTCTTTGCCTACATCATGCTGCTCTCAGCTTCCCTTTAAAACCATGTTTATGCATGTTTTGTGGCCCAAAAAAGCCCCAAACTCCACCTGGAAATGCTCTGTTTATGGCTAGCTGTACGTGGGCCGAGAGCCAAACTGCCCAATCGTTGACTTCCATTATACTCATTACTTGAGTTGAGCACTTTCAGAGCGTCTCATCTGATCAACTCGAGGACCGAGCACCCAAGCATTTTAGTGCTCGACCATCACCACTTGTTACCAGGCTTTGCTTGCCATTGCTTCCATGAGTGTTACATTTTTTTGTTTTTTTCATAATTTACAATGTGGTTCCAAAATGTTTTTACTTAGTGCTAATTTTTATGGTCCTTACCAAGGTCACTAATTCTGAGTGCATTCTTAGGTTGCTCTGCATTATTATCCAGTAAGCACTGCCACATCTGAAAAGACCATAAAAATTAGTACTTTAGTAAAAGGTCCCAGATCTCTGGAACCATATGGTAAATCCCCCCCCCCTCCCACCAGAAAACTATAAATCCAAAAATTAGTGAAGTTCATCCAGGTGGCAGATCTTCTGTAAGGCTACAAAAATACATACAGTTGCACTCTGAAATGCTAACAATGTATAAGGGAACTCTAGTATTGCATTACTGCTGTAGGAATATTGGAAAAAACAGATACTTAGCTTATGTATTGGACAGTGCATGCAAGCCCAGTCACCATGACGAGGTAATCTTTTATATATTGGGACCTTAACTTGAAATGCCGTTGTCTGGGTTTAAAGGGAACCTGTCAGGTCAAAAAAGCGTTTTGAGCTACAAGCAGTAGCCTGTGTGAGCTGCTAACCCCTTCCTACCCATCCCTGTGTTATATTGTGTAAAATGAAAGTAATAAAATACGTTTTATTACTTTCATATGTTCTATGTAAATGACAGTGTCTCTAGCCCCATGGGCGTCTCATCGCCCTGTGGGTGTCTACATGCTTTCCATGGTATCACGCCCCTGTGGGCGTGATACCCATGAATTTACATCAGCGACGTGACTATCGCTTTTTTAGAATCTCGCGCGTGCGCACTTACCATTCTCGCCTCCTCATCCTGGTGTTTGCTGGTTTGCTTCTGACACACTCTGCACATGCTCAGAAGACGCCTGTGGTTCGGGTCAGAAGCCGAGAAGCAAGTGCCAGGATGAGGAGAATGGTAAGCGCGCGAACGCGAGATTCTTAAGTAGCGACAGTCACTTCGCTGATGTAAATCCATGGTATCACGCTCTAATGGCGTGATATTATGGAAAGCATGTAGACGGCCACAGGGCGATGAGACGCCCATGGGGCTAGAGACACTATCATTTACAAAGGGAATATGGAAGTAATAAAACGTTATTTTATTACTTTCATATTACACAATATAACAACACAGGGATGGGTAGGAAGGGGTTAATAGCTCACACAGGCTGCTGCTTGTAGGTCAAAACGCTTTTTTGACCTGACAGGTTCCCTTTAAAACCTACATGTCTGGGCAGAAAGGATCCAGCTATTAAGGAGGATGGACACAGTCTGGTTATAGGGCAGAGTGCTCAATCAGAAAGAAATGAACTACAAATATATAAAAAATAAAAAGACTGACCAACACCTCCAATAGGTGTGAACAGGTGCCAGCTGAAAACACAGTACAACTACAAAAATATCTTGTAAAGTTCAGAACATGATTTAATGTCTTAAGTTTCATCGATAGCAAGGCTACAAGCTATTGCGATCTGCAAGACACAGTTTTTATGTTTCAGTCAACAACATGGATTAGCTTCACCTACAGTACACATGCCAACAAATAAGGTTTTCTGGGTATATCGTAATTGTTATATTCAATAATGTGACTATTTGTGTGTATATGAATTTAGTCTTTTGCAGGCATATATTGTACACCATGTTGCATGTTAAGTCGATAAAATGTTATACTTATTGTTATTTATTATCATCATACTATTTTCACTGTATAATGTGGCTTTTTTTAATAGGTGAAGATCAGTGGATTAATCAATTAACCATTTCTTGATCGAGGTTGTAACGTCTGGGCCTGTGGGTTTTTTCAATATATATTTTACCTATTTGTTCTATGAATTTAAAAGTATCCTGGAGCGAGAGTGGATGATGCAAATGGGACTTAATAAGAACGCAAACTGAATTTCGGCAAAGGAGCCGTGATTTACATTAAATTAGGATTTAGAAAAAAAAAAGCCCTGATTTAGCTTCGCGTTATTGAGCATTTGCCTAATAACATTTTGCCTCCTTGAGACAATAATTTGTCTGTGAAACTCCTATATGTCCTCTGCAGAGAAATTGAAAGGAACAGCTCCTTCTCCAAACCTCACATGGAAAGACACAAAGGAGAATTTCAGCTCTGCAAAATTTAATAAATCATCCCATTTCCTAATTCGATCATATTAGATGGTGATGTGGAAGAGGCATTTCAAATCGCATCTCCTCATTAATATACATCAGGCCGGGGAATGGAATGCTTTATGTGGAGATGTCACCGTTCCTGTGTCTTAGTTTACTAAGTGGAACAGGTTGATGTGATACAGGGGGGCTATTTGTCACTGTCTCGTTAAAATGGTTTGGGTCGAGTTATGGAGTCCAGAAAGACGCTGGCTGATAAATCAAAACTGGATTGAGTGGACAGGAGGCAGTGATTGATACCGTGACAGGATATGAAGAAGGGCCGGAGATACAAGCTTGTAGGATATTGAATATGTGCAAAATGGCCTCTGAGTAGGAATATTATTCAAAGCAATGGAAATTTTAATATTATCTTGAAGTAGTAGTAGGTGCATATAGAGAATACTTTCTAGTAGGAGAATTACATTGGCTCGCCATGTACTAATATGAATATTAAAATCCTAGTACTAGTGTCTGAAAATACACAACCAAACGTCCTTTGTTCTGATAATTCAGAAAGTCGGATTTATCTGGCACATATCTGGAGCATAGAAATGCAAAATATCGACATTCACAAGGTTAGAAGTAGAAGATATCAGGGGGACAAACAGACAGAACATTTTTCAATATAGGCAAGGTTTGGTTCCATCTCGCGCACATTTTTAAGGAGACGTCAATACAAATCAGATTTAATGTGGAATTGCCTTCAAGAAAATAAACAAAGGTAAAATCCTCCTTTAAAGGGAAACCATCCCCCAGGATTTTGCTATATGAAGTAAAGGAAGTGTGATACTGGTACTAGAAGGCTGTATCCAGGCATACCTGCTGTAGAAAGATCAGATGCTTGGTTGCAGAAATGTCTTTAATCAAAGTTGCAGAAGAGTACTGCACTTTGAATGACAGGTGCAATGGGGGCAGACCTCTGTGGGTCGGGTCCTCAGTCTTGAGTTTTCCTCTGGTGTCCTCCTGTCTTGCCCCCTTTTCTTTGTTTTGTTTTTTATTGCCGTTTTTTATTGCCGTGTCGCCATTGCTGTTGCCGGTGGCACATTCGCATTGACACAGTAATTCTTCACGAAAATGGTGCTAAGTCCGCTCATGTGCATACCACGAACTCCAGTGCCTTTTTATTAAAGACACTGCGGTGAACACTATGAGAGCCATTGGTGTGTGCTCAGTTTTTTTTTTTTCTTTAATCTGTGGATGCACCCCTGCTGCTTATAGCCTTCACTGCAATGTCCTCAATAAAATGGCACCAGAGAACGAGTTATGCGCATGTGCAGACTCGGGCACCATTTTAATGATGACAGAATTTCTATTACAATGCACACGCGCCGCCAACAACAGCATTGGTGGTGCAGCATGATACTCAAATAAAGAATAGAGATAAAACAGGAGGATGCCAGAGGAGGACTAAACGCCGAGGACCTGACCAACAAAAGCCTCACCCCCGATGCTCATGAGAATCAAAGTGCAGGCCATTTCTGCAACTTTGATTAAAGCTATTTCATCAACCAAGTATCTGATCTTTCTACAACATATATGCCTGGATTTAACATCTTAGTGCCTGTATGGCACTGCCTTTACTTGATATCACAAAATCCTGGAGGTTGGTCCTCTTCAAAGTGTGCATCATATTTTGATTTTGTTGTTAATAATCTACATTGGAGTTAAAGTGCAGATTGGAGGTGGGGTAACGGCCCCATAGAGGGGCTTCTGCCACCAGTAGGGTTGTATTGTCCAGAAAGGAGTATACCATATAGTAAACCTCTTCTTTTTTAGTTATTACTAAATAAAGTTTTTGTACAAAAGGGGCAAATGTAAAATTTGGTATAAATCTACGTTGTTGATTTATTTAATCCTTTCTTTCTCTGTAAGTGCTAAGTTTGAGCATGTGTCAAGCACATGGTGCACAGTTTGGCTATCTGCTGCCATGTAATTACATGACCTTTACTTTCTTGGGTTCCCTAAAACATTTTACATAAAGCAACAAGTTCACACGCCTAGGTTTTGCCGGAAAAATGATGAGAAATGGGCTGTTTGGTGCGTCATGTTGAGAATAATGGACAGTGGTGGGAGAGGATATTCTTTCCCGTTCAGTGTGGGTTTAAACAAGCTATTAATCTCGCGCCTTATTCCACCCCAGGGAGCACTAAATGACCCGGCACACTTCAGGTTGCTGAAAATGACTTCATGCACAGCACGTGATCCTCTTGTTTAGAGAGCTACTTTCCCCCACATATTGGCAGGACCACCAGAAAATATTTTTTTGACGTACTTTACCTTATTATTAGTGAACTGACACTGTCGCAATATGGATTTTATGTTGAATTTAGCCCAGAGCATTGGTATTGGACCTGTAAATATAAAATTGCAACTCTACTATAGAAATATATTGCTGTTCTTTAAACGAAACCTGTCAGGTTGCAATATGCACCCAGAACCAGGAGCAGTTCTGGGTGCATATTGCTAATCCCTGCCTAACCGTCCTTGTATACACTAGCATAGATAAAGAGATCTTTAGAAAAAGCATTTCTAGAGATCTTTTACCATATGCTAATGAGTGAGGGTGTTAGTTTCCTTGCCAGTCGCCCCTATTAGCACGCCCATAGGGGCGTACTAACATGCTATCATGCTAATGAATACACAGTGTCACAGGATGATCTCAGTCACCTCTCCGCTGCCATCATGTCCGACGGGGGATTTCTGCTCAGTGTGCATGACCCCTGAGTTTGGATCTTGCGCACCACTTCAGTTTGAAGCCAGGATGCGTACACCCAGCTTCATAGTGCACATGACTCAAACTCCGGGGTCATGCGCACTGAGCTGAAATCCCCCATCGGACGCGATGGCGGCAGAGAGGTGAGTGAGATCATCCTGTGATGCTGCGTATTCATTAGCATAATAGCATGGCCACAAGGGTGTACTAACATGCTAATAGGGGCGACTGGCAAGGGAACTAATGCCCAGGGGACTAGAGCCGTCGCCCATAAGCATACGGTAAAAGATCTTTAGAAATACTTTTTCTAAAGATCTCTTTATCTATGCTAGTGTATACAGGGACGGTTAGGCAGGGATTAGCAATATACACCCAGAACTGCTCATGGTTCTGGGTGCATATTTGACCTGACAGATTCCCTGTTAAGGACCATTCACACCTCAGTGTTTTCTGATTGCACTTTCATTTTTTACATACTTAAAGCACCACTCCCGCATATTTTTTTTTTCTTTTTCATTTTATCACTGGTATGGTATCACTAATGCCTGTCCCCTGCCCCTAGGAAAATACTTACCAGCCTTAATGTTCTGCTCTTTGCTACAGTCCCTTTCCATCATCCTCTGACCAAAGCTCTTGACTCACCAGAATTCAAAGGCAATGGTCACAAGCTCTCGATGCACCTCAATGAGAGCCTCATTCTGCTCTCATAGACTTGCATTAGGAAGTGACCTCCAGTTTATCTAGCAAATGCTTGGACAATCCGGCAGTTAACCAGCAAAGACGACCGCAGCGGCGCCAAGAATAGGGCAAGATGATGGCTAATCTTTTAGTAGGGGCAGGGAACATGCATTTGTGATACCACTCCAGCAGTGGCATAAAAACACCAAAGTGGGACTTTAAATTATCCTTATTGTTCAATGTGTGTGGTCTTGTCACTACACATATAGTTGTCTGAAACTTGGCAATTTTACTAAGGATCAGAACGGAGATTAGAATTTGGTTATATATGTCCAGTGGTAATACATAGTGGTGCTGCATAGGCAATTTTACATTTCTAGGGTTCATGATCACTACCGTATAATTACTCTGTTCTGCACCCTTAGACATCTATGTATTACTAAATGCTTCTGTTTTCATATGGAATCTGATAAAACAAGTAATGTGCCATATTCTTCTGAAATCCATATTACAAATATGTTCTCCCATAGAAGCACTGATACTACTGGAGAATATCTCTTACTATGGTTCCATGCTGAGGCACATTGAATACCTACAGCGGTGTAATATGGGGCTGCATGGACTTCATGTGTGTCTGTTCAGCTCCTTGCATATACAGGTATCCCAATTCCTGGGGAAAAAAATAAGTACATGTTCACATAATGCAGAAATAGCCAACTGTATTCAGTATAGTATCAAATTTAAATGGAGGTTTGTATATAGGAGTTCTCACAACTTACAGGATGGGTGATAGGCCTCGCATGACACTCGGCTCGCGCTGGCAGCACAGCAGGAGCCGAGTGTCATGCTAGTATCCCTGCGACTGCGGTCCGACTGTGCGAGCGGACCTCAGCTGCAGGGGGGGCGGGCCGTCTCTCAGGAGGGGCGGGCCAGAGCTGCGGAGGGGCGGGCCGGCACGGAGGAGGGTAGGGGGGGATTTCTCTCCCTCTCTCCTCCGTAGCCGGCTATTGCAATTCTCGCTCATGTGCGCTGACACACAGGCTAGAATTGGTCCGAGTGGAATGCGATGTTTTATCGCACTCCACTCGCACCGATTTTCTTGCCGTGTGGCTTAGGCCTTAAAGTTCTAATCTCTGGCGCCTCCAGAGCAAAAAAAATATGCAGTACCCTAGTCTACCGGCCATATCAGTAGCCTATGGCGTCTATCAGAGCCTTGCAAACCTCCTCCAACCTGCTGACATCCCCGGCTCCTTTTCAGATTAGTAGGCCTGGCACAACTTCATAGTCTAAACCTATTAAACAGTACAGGTGCAGGGGATGCAAGTAGGAAGAGGCTTGCAGGGCTTTGTCTGGTGGCCACAGACTACCAGCGTGGTTGGTGGACCAGGGTCCTAAGATTCTTTTTGCTCAACTCTAGGCTGTATATAAACATTGAATATTGAACTGCATTACTGCCAAATAGACTATACAAGTTAGTGCACAGTTCAACGAAATCATCTGCATCTGTGATAGTTTTCTAAGTTTGGTCAATCCCTTTTGGGTTGTGTGTGAAAGGGAATGTAGCATTTTTTTTTTAAAATGCATCTTATCTTATTCTTGATGTTGGCAGGGCCTAAAAAACACGTTTACCTTTACCTCCATTTCATTCCAAACACAAACGTCACTAACTCGCTTGTTACATGTCCATTTTTGGAGTTTCGTTTGTCTGTTGCATTTTAGAAACAAATGCAATTAATGTCCAAATTGTATCAGCTTACTAATGGATGAAAATAGAAGTACAGCAACCCCAATGATTATTTTGGTCTCACACTAGTTTCCATTTGGTGTTTTTGTTTTAGAATGGGTGAAAAGGCATATCATGCAGGTCTTTTCCTTCCATTCTAAAAAAAACACGCCAAACAGAAACCAGTCATATTCCATAATAATCAATGTTACCCTTCTGCTTCTGTTTGTATCAGTTAGGAAACTGGTTTGTTTTAGGCATGAATTCAGTTTGCCTACACTTAAAATGGAAGCAGGAAAAGGTCCTTAGCGGAATGAGTATGGGTAGCTGCCTGCAATCACCTTGTAGATGTTAAACATTTTTTAGTTAGAAGGCTTAGCAAGTGTGGCTCCTCATTGATGCCCTAAATAGAATTTTCCGGAAAGGATGCATTTTGTATATTGTACTTGTTGATGGTAAATGCTGTATATAGTACACACTAGCAGACCTTTGTATATAATTCTTGTCCTTTTTCATGATCTCCAAATATGTTCTAGAAGACTTGGCAATTGTGGCATCCTCATTGATGCCCCAACTAGAATTTTACGTCAAGTATTCATTTTGTATATGGCACTCGTTGATGGTAATTACATATATTTATATATTACACACTATCAGACCTCAGTATATAATGCTTGTCCATTTTTATGATCTCCAAATATGTTCTAGAAGATTTGGCAATTATTGCTCCTCATTGATGCCCTAATTAGAATTTTACAGAAAGGATTAATTTTGTATATGGCACTGGATGGTAAATACTTTATATATTACACACTATCAGACCTTAGTATGTAATTCTGGTCCTTTTTCATGATCTCCAAATATGTTCTAGAAGATTTGGTAATTGTGACTCCTCATTGATGCCCTAATTAGAAATTTACGGATAGGATTCATTTTGTATATGGCACTTGTTGATGGTAAATATCATATATATTACACACTATTAGACTTTAGTATATAACTCTTGTCCATTTTCATGATCTCCAAATTTGTTCTAGATTCCTGTTAATCCAATTGCATTTGGGCACACATCCCACACATTTGATTTCTTAGCTTTATGTTAGAATCCCCTTGGATATCATCAAGATCTTCTTAACTTTTTATATTGAAAGAAACATTCTAGCAGAGTGTTATTTCAGTTGTTTATTTAGCATTTGATTACACGATGATACTAGAGGGGAAAATATTAGTCACAATGGGGCATAAAATTCCTCTTCTATTCACCATCTTGCTCTGTACTGTAACAGCAAAGTTAATTTGTGCCAGAAGTGCTTCCCGCAATCTGCAAATTTATTCATAAGAAAGTTTTCCTCTTCAAGCTCGAAGCTTTTGTGATACAAGGAAAAAAGATTTTCCTATTTTCCTTATATACTCTTCTTGAAGTTCTTCCAAATTAGGTTTTAAATGCCAATTAGGAGGTTGAATATAATAAAATAAAAGCAAATACAACCAAAATGGCCCAACCTTATGGCTAGTTAGACTGTTGAGAGAACAAGCGGAACCTTTGCTCTTAGCGTGGCTTTGAGAAAGATATCCAGCTTAATGAACACATTAATTAGAAATATAACTATTTATAAGATGATAATTAGAGACGAAGCACGGTAAACTGGGCTTTTCCTGCAATTAATGGAGGATTAATTACTGGAGGTAATGAAGTGGATTTTTAAATACATTAAGGTGAAGTACAGAGATGTGCAAGGCTTTGTGATAGTTGCATAATTATTTCAGGCTGTTTGAGCATAGCTCGTATAAGATCGCTAATAAGCATCATTGCATCATTATGTATGCACTTAAAAAGACTTACCACCAAAATGAATCCCTAATTATTTCTAATTGGCAGGACTCTGTGTAGTCATTGAGCTGTTTGTAGCCATTTTAAGGTTCATTTAACTATGCTTAGGGCCATGTGATGGGGAGGAAAAAAAAACTAAAAAAAAAAATTCCTACTACACCCTGGCCTTGACTAGCTCCGTTAATCAGTTGTGGTGGGCTCGGGTTTAAATGTTCTTACACAGGTTGAGGTCAAAGCCTGGTGTAGTCTAAGCAAAGTTGTTTTTTTTTTGCATTTTTTTCAAGTCACTTGACTATGTTCATTAGCAATTATTAAAATAATTGTGTCTGTCAGTGTATTTGGGTTTCCACTGTGACTCTGCTTTCTTTCATCACTCTTAGTCCTTATTGGATATTAACTTCTCTGTGTAGCAAATATTTTTCCTGATTCCGGCCCCCCACCCACACAAAACGAGGTTCTTCTAATAATGCTTCCATTTCTGTGTTCATTTGCTAACTTAAACAGGGCTGCACATTTCATCGCAGTCCTCGGACTTGCTTCTGATTGATTGGTGAGAGAAAGTTTCTTCCCAAGGACAATATGTAGGCTTTTAAGGGCATCTCCGAGGAATTGGTCATTAAGCATTAAGAAGGCAAGCAATAAGAAGCCAAATGGAATTTTAGACATTTGCCAGATTGTAGTAGTTAGTGGCATCTATACGTAAAAATGTTGACAGCTGTTCATATTAAAGGATACAAGTTGGCAAAAGATATTGCATGTTTTGACTCTTTAGTTTGCTCTTTTTTTATGTGCTTGGTTTATTTATGTCTCATTTGAGGGTTTCTTTACCTTATCGGAATGTCAGTTCCCTAAAATTTATTGTCAATGGTATATTATTGGTGTATAGTTATTTTTATCTTCCCATATCAGATTTATTATTATATCCCATTAGGAAGGAGTCTGTGAAAGTTATTCAATGGGTACCTTGTCCTGTTAAACCTAATCAGAGCCATGTGTGGTGTGCTGTTAAGGTATATAAACCATTCGTATCGCTTAAGAAAACAGTGGTGAAGCAAATTGTAGTCTAATAAAAGGAAGGTCAGCATTGCCTTTCCTCCCCTTATGAAAATGTGGTTCTAATCATTCCTTTCATGTTTAAATATGAGGATAAAATAGTTGAAACGTGGAGATTTTTAATATCAATAACGGTACCCTGATATTTCATTTTCAGACTTTTTTTAATTTTTGACATTTTTTACTAAGTGGTAGTAGAGCAAATGCTTTATTCTTAACAAGCTGGTGATAACATTGACCTACCTTACTTTGGTTTAGGCAGCCAAACCAATTAAATGTTGCATCTAAATGTTGAATTGCTTTTCTGACTTGAGAAGTGTACTGAATTTATCTTCTGTCGTACTACTGGGTGGTAGATTTGTGTACTTAGAATATTATTATGTGGCGTACCGAAAAGGGCCCCTGTGCAAGAAGAAGATATGGGCCCTTTGCAGCCCAAGAGCTCATAAAAATGCATAATTCCACCTGCTTTGGAGGTAGAAATGGTACATCCTCGTGTGGCCAAACACGTTGCACCAATGGTATGTACGCCCCTGCTTTGCTCCTTAGTTGCTTCCGATAGGTAGGTAAAGCTACAAAATACAAAAAGAAGCCGGCACACTGCAAGTCTTGTGCTCAAGGAAAGGATCGGGTCCTCAATCTCCCAAAAAATAACCTCAGCACCAAATGAGATAAGCAAAATGCATGAATACTGCAAAAAGTGATTTTTTTTTATTATTATTCCAATTTGGCACCACAGAGAAGATCCGATGTTTCGACCTATTCAAAGTCACCTGGCGCTCCATACATGCATTGAGCCCCCATGTTCTGGTAACCATCTAGATGCCATAGAAACTATTGACAGCAGCATCTAAAGGGTTAAAAGGCCATGGTTGATGCCAACACCCATTGTGACTGATGCAGCATGGAGTCAGCTATAGTGTACAGCTGATAGCTGCTGCATCTTCACCTGTCAGGGGATGCTATTCACTTATATTACAAGTCAATTTTTAGTCTTATTGGTGGTCACTAAGGGAAACTATATAGGTGTAGAATAATGGTGTCAACCAAAAAGCATGACCTAAAAGGACCTATTTTCCCCTCACCCATGACAGCACCACGTGAGAGAGGGATCCGCCCAGCGAGGACAGGAAACCATTCTGAAATAAAAGGGCGGTACCTCTCCCCTTCGTCAGTTGGTTTCCTGTCCTTGATGGGAGACCTTGTTCTGGAATACGGCGGTTGAAGTAAGAAGTTTGAAGTACAGAAGCTGTATTTACCCAGCCCCGTCCGGTGTCCGGAAAAGCAGGGTGAGTCCTGCGGTGCCGTTCTTCGGGGCTGGAAGCGCCGTCCACCAGCTCTTAGGGAACCTGGTGTCCGTGCGGGGGTGTGCGGCAGGGCCCATCAGGGTTTCCGGACCGCCGCTCCGTCCTTCCTCCTTGCGCTCCCCTCCTGCCTAGGACTTCCGAATGTGGCGCACTCTGGGACGTGCGCAAGGCATGCAGGGTACAGGAGGCGTGCTTGCGTGACGTCTCCTGAAGAAGATGGCGGCACCCATGCAGCAGCAGCGGCGGTGTTTCAGGGCAGATGCCGGCCGTCTGGACACCGCTGGGCGCATTGAAACGGGGGGGGCACCTTATGGGACCGGAAGGTGGAGGAGCAGCACGGGTGCTCGTGCCTACATCCCAGGATGGCTTCAGAAAGGCAGCAGCACTCTCTGGCGCACCGGCAGCATAGCCGTATGAACAGTCACCGTTCTAAGTGAAACAGACCTGCCCGGCCTCAATAGCCAGAAGGGAAAATCCTCTTGTGGCTCCATGACTTCTGCAGGACCTGTGGATGTTCCGACGAAGCCTCCAGGACCGGTACCCTTGATCTCCTGTGGTGGGTGAGTGATCTTCGTGAATGTCATCTGCATCATTAGGTGGCTCCTAAAATCCATACGGAGTGTCCCCTGTGCAGAGAGCCGATATGGCCTGCGGGCCGTGTGTCGGAGACCCCTTGTGTGGGGCATAGTTGGCAATGTATCTGCTTCGATCTATGGATTGCTGCATGCGAGTTACAAATGTGTATATGTTGTGAGGTAGCGACCACCATTATGATAAATCGTCGCTATATGTCGCAGTGGAGAAGGTCGCTGTGATATTAACCTGAAGAGGTTGCTATGGGACTTGTAGTTCCACAAAGGCTTCTTTCTGCAACTAAGGGCCAGGTTCCCTTTAATAAGCCCAGTGTGCTGTGCAGGTGTGGAGAATCACAGTCCTCCACCTGTGGGTGTGTCCCAGGAAGCAGCACAGCCCTTACGCCTCCTGATGCTAGGGTCTGAAGAACGAGCACTGAATTCCCTTTGCCCCCCCCCTCCAGGGTCAGCTCATTCGGTTGCTGTCGTTCACTCAGTCTACCGTCTCCTTCCTGAAACGCTGTGGGGGGGGGGGCACGATCCCCATCCCTCATTCTGGCATCTTACGGTCTTTACTGGGACAGAATCCCCCTCGGCTCTACACTTCACTGGATTCTAAATGCCAATGTTGTTTCATGGTCTCGTGGTAAGCTTGTGGCCTTGGATGGGTGAGCTTGTGGGTTTGAATCCCGATGGGCCATTCCTGTAGTTGGCAGCTTACCTCAGGCGCCATCAACCACGGCAAGGGGAATGATCCCTGAATCCGCGGATCTTTCAACGGTAGTGGCTCTGTGGAGAATACCACGGAGATACCTGTTTCTTCCAGGCTAAACTGGCATATAGACCTCTTGTTCCATGTTCCCAGCAGTCCAGCCCTCGTGGTGAATGCACTTCCATTCCATGGACCTTCGGAATAGCCTATGCCCTTCCCCCTGTTGTCATGATCTCGATGGTTCTCCAAGAGCTCTGGGAAGCTCGGGCGAGGATCCTTCCCCTCGCCCCCTTCTGGCCCAAGGGGTCATGGCTCTCTCTCCTGAGGACATTGTCTGTCCCGGATCCTGGGGTTCTGCCGGGGATTCCGGACCTGTTAGTGCAGTTACCTGTGTTCCTCGTGCAGGAAATGGGTTTTTTCATTTCACAGCTTAGAGCTTGAGAGGTTGTTGCTGATGCGCAAGGGTTCTCCTCTGTCTGACCCGGTCTCTTCCTTGCGGAAGAGCCATAAACCGGTTACCACTACACTCTATGGGAGAGTGTGGCAAAAGTTCCCCTTCCTTGCAAATGGTCCCTTGGGTATGAGTTCCTATTCCATGCAAATTGGCATTCTTGCAGACGGGGTTGCTCTAGGATTCTCAGTGTACACTCTAGGGGTTCCTGTTCTGCCCTGGGAATCTTATACATTGGAAAACTGGCAGCAGATCGGTGGGTTCAAGGTTATTGGGTTTGTGAGTTCATGTCTGACAGTTCCACCAGGGGATCAAATTAGGGTTGGACGCCCTCACGAGTCCTCCCTTTGAACCTATTGCCAAAAAAAAAAAAAAAATCTCCCTGACTGGAAACGATTTTGCTCTGGGCCTTGGCGTTCGCCCGCAGAATTAGTGCTTACACGCCTTATCGGTAGTACGGCCCTACGCTCAGTTGTTCAACGATAGGCCGGGTCAGGTGTTAATAGGACCCTTTATCCCAATGGTCGCCTCTCGATTCCATAGCACGCAGGGTATAATCCTCCCTCCTTTTGCAGCCATCCTACAAATACAGGGGTAAAACGGATTCATACGTTGGAGGTTCATAGGGCCCTGCTTCTCTACATCTCAGTGACACATAGTGTGGGGAAAACAGTCCTTTTTCATAGCTCTCTCTGTAGTAGGAAAGGTCTGTGGGTGTGAAACTGCACTATCTCTAGGTGGATTAGGGAGGCCATTGCTTAGCCTACTCATCTAGTGGGACTGCCTTCCCTGAGGGCTTAAGGGCCCTTTCCACCGGTGCGGTGTCGCCCTCCAGGGCTGAGAAGACGCAGGTATCTATTGACCGGATTTGTAGGACCGCTACCTGGTCTTCACATTCTCCTTTTCTTCCGTCACTATCGGTTGGATCTATCCTCCTCGGCTGATCTCTCATTTGTAGAAGGGTGCTTGAGACGTTGGTCCCTCCCTAATACGTTATTCTCTGGAAATCTCTCACGTGGTGCTGTCATGGGTGAGGGGAAAACACCTCGGTTACTTACCGGTAGCCGGTTTTTCCAGAAACCATGACAGCACCCTTATAATCCCTCCCTTTTCACCCTTAGTGTGCACTATTCTGGGTGTGCATGTGTGTGTGTTATAGTTGGTGATAGAGTTAAGTTCTAACGTTTGTTGGAGGTCCTCTCAATTCTCGGTAATTAACTGACGAAGGGGAGAGGTACCGCCCTTTTATTTCAGAATGGTTTCCTGTCCTCGCTGGGCGGATCCCTCTCTCACGTGGTGCTGTCATGGGTTCTGGAAAAACCGGCTACCGGTAAGTAACCGAGGTGTTTCACATTATCATTATTTCATCATTTTTTCCTCCTCATAATCAAAGCTAAAGGCACATTGCTTCAAGTAGGATTTATATTTTCATGACAAAGGATGCTTTACGTCTGTAGTTTTACATAACCTCAGCACCAAATGAGACAAGCAAAATGCATGAATGCTGCAAAAAGTGAAATTTTTTATTATTATTCCAATTTGGCACCACAGAGAAGATCCGATGTTTCGAACTATTCAAAGTCACCTGGCGCTCCATGCATGTGGTGGATCCCTTGTAGCACTTGATGACATACCCCCACCCAGCGCTACTCCTGAACGCTATTGGACATTTCCACAGCCTGGCTCTCTCCACACGGATATTCTTGACAAAGACCTTGAATAGGTCGAAACATCGCATCATTTCTGTGGTGCCGAATTGGAATAATAATAAAAAAATTCACTTTTTCAGCATTCATGCATTTCGCTGGTCTCATTTGGTGCTGAGGTTAAGTAACGCTACAGACTTAAAGCATCCTTTGTTATGAAAATATAAATCCTACTTGAAGCAATGTGCCTTTAGCTTTGATTGTGAGGAGGGAAAAATGATGAAATAATGATAATGTGAAATAGGTCCTTTTAGGTCATGCTTTTTGGTTGACACCATTATTCTACACCTATATAGTTTCCCTTAGTGACCACCAATAAGACTAAAAATTGACTTGTAATATAAGTGAATAGCATCCCCTGACAGGTGAAGATGCAGCAGCTATCAGCTGTACACTATAGCTGACTCCGTGCTGCATCAGTCACAATGGTTGTTGGCATCAACCATGGCCTTTTAACCCCTTAGATGCTGCTGTCAATAGTTTCTATGGCATCTAGATGGTTACCAGAACATGGGGGCTCAATCTTTGACCCATCACCATCATGCTTGTGCGGTCCTGATGGAAATTCACGTCAAGTAATAGCCTTAGAGGCTGCCGGCTACAGGGGCCTGTTCAGAAGTTAGCAACATTTAAGTGGTAAACATAGCATTATACTTATTTGTCATGCTACTTTGCAGTAATTCTGGAAAAGCATCCGAAGGGTTAATAAGCTACCTGACATCAGTTTGGAATATGTTTAGAGATGCTGTTTTTAAAATGGTCTCACTTTTGGGGTTTTTCCAATTTATAGGTTCCCCAAAGTCACTTCAAACCTGTCCAAGTTCCTAAAAAAAACAAGTTTTGTAAATTTCCTTGGAAAAATTAAAAACTACTGCTAGAATTTTAACCTTCTAACATCCTAACAAAATAAGTCACAAGCGGTACGCAAGAGGAGCCGAGGCCTTAACGTGATAATCCTTCAAAGTATAAAAATTACAATTTTGTAGAAATTTGTCATTTCTGATATTTTTTATAAATAATTGAAAAACATATTGACCTGCATTTAGCTTAATAATAAAATATTTTACAAAAAAAATCTTAAAATCACTGGAATATGTTGAAACATTGCAGAGTTCTTGACACATCTTCTCCTCTGTTCATCTACATTCTTGTACAGACAAACATTGTTCCTAAGTATACTACGGCACTATTATAGGATGCCACCTTGTCAGCTTTTACGTTAGAAATTGCCTTCTTCAATGGTATTATGATGCGAAAATATGTTGCAGTCACAAAGTTCATATTTGCTCACATAGCAGAGCTAAAAGGGCTGCTATATTAGGCTAAGCTCACATGTCCAGTAACATCCATTAGAACGGATCCAGCAGCAATCCATTGACCAAACATACCGCAGACACAACATTTTTGCCCATTTTTAAATAAATTATGTCAGCAGGATCCGTTTTTTTTTTTATAACTGAATGTTTTATTAAGTTTTTAGAACAGATACAAAAAAAGTACATGGATGCATGGATATGTCTCACAAGCTTGTTAGCAATAACTGTAAACCAGAAATCAGTATCCATATTATCCACTAATACACTGAAAACAGGGAATATGACAAGACGAACAATACAATACTAGACAGGGAAACATAAGGGAGGGGGGATGGATTGGGGAGGGTGAGCATATCAGGCTTCCATCAAGGCCGTACTTCACTGTTATTCTTTGTTGGCCCAATAAGTATCCCAAAGTGACCAAACACTCTCAAAAAGATCTACTGTGTTATTTGACAGGGCAGATAAATACTACATCCTTCTCACATCTTGGATCCGAGATTGGAGATCTGTAAGTGAGGGTGGATGGGCCAACCTCCAGTTAGGATCCGTTTTTTTAACATTGGAGTCTTGGGAAAATGGATCCGTTAAAGGAAACCTGTCACGAGTTTTTTCCAAATTAACCCAAACGTATCACCTTCTGCAGCTCCTGGGCTGCATTCTAGGAAGGTGCACCTTATTGCTGGCCCCCCTTGCAGACCCCTAAAAGAACTTTAAAAAAATCTTACCGTTTCCTATGCAAATGAGTTTGGTTGGCCAGATGGGCGGGCTCTAATTCGGCTCCTGTCCCCCCCTCCTGCCGCTGTTCGCCATCCCCCAGTCATTATTTACATGGATGACGCCGCCGCCTCCATCATCGTCCATGCTGCTGGAGTCTCGCGCAGGCACATTTCGATGTGCCCCCTATCGCGGGGCAGAGCATAAAGTTTTCCTCGTGCGAGCGCTGGTGATGTAGTTGCGCAGGCGCGAGATTATGGGCGACGCTGTGTATGACCTCACCAGCTTTATCCTCTTACCCGCCTATAATATCGCACCTGCGCAACTACGTCAGGTAAACTTTATGCTCAGCCCTGCGATAGGTGCACAGCGAAATGCGCGTGCGCGAGACTCCAGCAAGGTGGACAATGATGGGGGCGGCGTCATCCCTTTAAATTATGACTGGGGGACGGCAAACAGCGGCAGGAGGGGGGACAAGAGCGGAATTAGAACCCGCCCATCTAGCCAACCAAACTCATTTGCATAGGAAGCGGTAAGATTTTATAAAGTTCTTTTAGGGCTCTGCAAGGGGGGCCAGCAACAAGGTGCACCTTCCTACAATTCAGCCCAGGAGCTGCAGAAGGTGATATTTTTGGTTTAATAGGGAAAAAAACTGGTGACAGGTTCCCTTTAATGGATTGCTATTTATCTTCGATTTGCAACTCATCCAGTAAGTAAAAAAATTTGCAAATGAAAGAAAAATAGTACTAAATAACAGAATAATTTTCCATAGATTTCAATGTTTACAAAAACGGAATCAGTTGAAATCGGACAAAAAAGTTAAGTCTACAAAACGTTTTTGACAATAAATTGCTGCTGAATTCATTCTAGCGGAGGATTTCTGGATATGTGAACTTAACTTTAGGTTATTATACCTGAGATCATAATATATTATGCATACATCATCAGAAGTGACGTAAAGTACACCTTATTTGGAGTATAACCTAAGGTAAACACGCTTTTTGCATGACTTGGCCATTTGATAGATGTCGGAAACATGCCTGCTCAATTGCATAGTACAGTGGATATAAAAAGGCTACACACCCTTGCTAAAATGACATGATTTTTATATTAAAAAAATCCCAACAAGAATCATTTTAGAACTTTTTCCACCTTTTAACATCAACATAATCTGTACAATTCAATTGAAAAATAAGCTGACCATTTTTTTGTATGGGGAAAAAAAAATAAAGCCGCAAACTAATGTGGATGAATAAATTTGCACATGCCTTGTTAAAGTACCCTTTGAATTTATGACAGCATTCAGTCTTTTTTGGAGGAACCTATCAGCATTGCACATATAGAATTGACCATGCTTGCCCACTATTCCTTACAGTAGCTCCAAATCTGTCAGAGGACACCTCCTGTGTATGTGTATAGATCTCTTCAGGAGACCCAAGATTTTTAAATGGATTCAAAATCATTAATTTTCTACTGTCAAAGACATTCTTTTGTTGATTTGGAGGTACGCTTAGGGCAGTTGTCATGCTGGAAGGTGACATTGATCTTCAGCTTTTTTCAGAGGCCTGAAGGTTTTATTTAAAAATTGAGTGATATTTGGAACTGTTCATAGTTCCCTCCAGCTTGACTAATACCAGCTAAAAAAAAGCCTCAAAGCAGAACGATGCCTCCACAATGGTTCATTGTGGTTATGGTGTTCTTTTGGTGATACAAAATGTTGACTTTACACCAAACATACCTTTTGGAATCATTACAAAAATCTCAACCTTGTTGTTATCAGTCGATAATACATTTTCCCACATGCTTTTGTCAGACTTTATATAGGTTTTGGCAAAACATAGCCGGGCTTGGATGTTTATTTTTTTCTTTGTACAGACGAGACATACGGAGAGTACAAGAGCTTATCACATGAAGTACACATCCAGTATTTTCCAGAATTTCCATTTTGCTGCACGCTTTTTGCAGCCTCTCGCACCAATGTTACTCTTGTCCTTTCATTATTTTTTGAGAGACATCAAATTATAAGTAATGTCACTTGATGACCATCTTCACAGTGTTCCATGGTATATCTGATGCCTTGAAAATCCTACTAGAACATCTAAACTTTTTAATGGGATTAATCTGAATCACTATAAATAATGGTAGCTGTGCACTGACAACTATTTAACATAAGTTTGTGATTGGCTAATTCTGAACACAACCACATCTCCAATTATAGGCGGGTGTTCACACTTATGCAGCTATGTTAATTTAGTTTTATCTTCACTTTTCCCCCTCAAAATTATTTTTTTCCCAATGGATATGTACAGATTATAGATGACCTTATAGGTGGCAAAGTTATGAAATTTGTGCTTGTTGGTATTTATTTATTTTTTTACTTGAGAAAGTAGAATAGTAACACGGGCACCACTTTTGCATTTTTTTACCCACTCATGGTTTTGGCTCACAAATACTGAGGTAAAAAAAAACAAATTCTCAACGTGTGCACGTGGCCTTACAATCTTTTAGCTGTTGTCCAATTGTACCCCTTTTGTAGGGTCCACCCAAAAGCTGTTCATTTGGGGAATAGAAAGTTGGGCAGTCCATTCATTAAACCATGTGAATGTAGGAGTCGAGCTGAATAGAGTTTTTCTGCAGCCCATTATTAACTGAATTGATTTGTAGTCCTGTTTTTGGCTTTTTTTTTTGCCGTGATGGCTGTAGAATCGCATCTAATTTATTACGAGAAACAAAAACAGCCACAACATGTGAAAGCAACCAAAATGTCCCTGATGGAACAGAATTCTCTTCCCACACTTAGGCTGGTTTCAGACGTCGGTACGTGTGACATCCGTTTTTAACACGAATGTCACACGTACCCATGTTCCCATATTGTGTACTCACACGGCCGTGTTTTCACACGAACCGTGCGGCCCCGCTAGGTCACACGGAGATGTGTCCATTTCTTCTCCGGCAGCACGGGTGTCACACGGACCGCACACTGATGTGATCCGTGTGACATCAGTGTGACACGGACCGGAGAAAACACGGGTTTTTAAATAAAAAGATTCTCTATATTTACCTGTATCCAGCGATGCTGTCTCCAGCTCTGCTGCCTCCCGCTCCTGACCCCCGCTCATTATTTTCATTGATTATTCATTGCAGTGAGGAGCTGAAAGCAGGGGCATCGCGGTGACGGCGCTGGAGACAGCACAGCCGAGGACAGCATTGCCGGGGACATCGCTAGTGACAGATGAGTATCCTGCCAGCAGTGTGTGTGCAGGGACGTCCAGGAGGTCATCGGATTTCCCAATGAAATCTGATGACCTCCTGATGACACCCCTGCGACAACTGCGCTACAGCGAGTGTCACGATGGTGACTTCCAGGGGTTCATGAGAGTTCATTGGGAACTCCAATGACCCTCTGGATGTCACTGCACAAACTGCTGTATACTCACCTGTCACCGGCGATGTCCCCAGCGGTGCTGTCCTCGGCTGTGCTGTCTGGCGCTGTCCCCACGATGCTCCGGCTTCCAAATCCTCGGGCAGTGAATAATCAATGAAAATAATGAGCTGGGGTTAGGAGAGGGAGGCAGCAGAGCAGAAGACAGCATCGCTGGATACAGGTAAATATAGAACATCTTTTCATTGCAGAGACACGTGTTTTACCCAGTATGTGTCACACGTATGACACACGTGTGACCATAACCATGCGTGTGATTGGTAGCTGATTAAACACGGACGTCTGAAACCGGCCTAATGCTTAGTACTACAAGTATACTCTTTTCACAGGAGGGCAACAGGTTATCTGATATTTATAAAAATGGGTAAACCATAATTTCAAAGATTATTTTATACAAAATAAGTGACTTTTCATGGTCGCTTGGTACCGTAGTTTGATTTTTAAACTTTGCAAGAAAACCAAAAAATAACACTTGGTTAGTCCTCATTCACATGTCAGGATTTTCCATTCATCAGTGTTTGTATGCCAAATTCAGGAGTGGAACATACAGAGTAAAATTATAATTAAAAGGTTAACACCTCTTCTGTATTTTGGAGACAATCCTGGTTTTAGCAAATACTGATTAAATACTGATCAAAAATTCAGAAAATTACTGATGAAATACTGATGAAAAATACTGAAGAAATACTGATCAAAAATATTGATGTGTGAATGAGGCCTTACTAAACGTACATTATTGTGGAAATTGATGTGCGTCCTCGATAAATTGGTTGAAAGGTGGGGCAGCTGATGGGCTCGGCACTGCATGCTCTAGTCACTTGCACTAGGTAAATGCTTTTGCACCATTAAAAACTTTCAGCAACAAATACTTTGACATTTACCCAAATCCTAATGTCCATCAGTATCATGTTATTTGAAATCTACCAAAGCTAGTCATTTCTTATACAACTCTTCTAAATCTATATATAATATTATTTTTATATCTTATTATAATTATTAATTTTTTAAGTCATTGAGAACTTTAATAAAAACCAATGGACAGCATCCCAAAAAGAAAGGCACCAATTGCGATATTTTTTTTTTTCCCCAAATTTGGTTTAAGATGATTATAATGAGAATTTTGTTAGTTTGCTTAACTGTATTTTTAATTGGTGCAATAAATTCCTGATAATAAGGTGGTTGGACATTTGTTAAACTTAACCATTTTCAATGTGCGAAGATGAGAAAAAACATTTAACCTCTTTTAATAAGAATTTTGCTTAATAATGTGGCAATCTGCAAAAGTACCTATTTCTGTCTTTTTTTTTTTTTTTTCATTCCTATGGGATTTATGGACAATATTCACAATGAAACCAATTTCTTTCACCTCTGAAATGGTTTAAATTGAAGTAATTGTACTGTATTTGAGTCATGTGATCTGTTCACAAAGCATTTTTCTTTTCTAAATCCAAGGCTTTAAATGAGATCTTTCCAGGGTACGTGTATGATAAAACTGCTACCGTTATGTTCAGAGTGCAAGCTATCCAAGAAGGAGGTCATCCTTACTTCCTTGCTCACCTTTGCTACTTTTTGAAGTAGACTTTTATGCAGCGTTTGTGTGTGTGACATATCTGTGTGGCTGTCTATCTATTTTATATAAATGGCTGGGAAGGACGTGGTTAATCATCCCAGCTCTGCAGGTCTTGATTAGGAATGCACCTGCAGTGTTTTGCTAAGGAGCTAGGAAATGGGTTCAGCGTTGCGGCTTGTCAGTCTGCTGGATGTGGCAGAGTGGAGGGTATAAGCTCATGAGTGACCAGCCAAGATGTGAGCTGTAGCTGGGAGACAGACATTCCAGGGTCTTGAATGAAGTGACTAAGGCTAGTGTCACATCTCCGGTATTTCGCCGGTAGCCGGATCCAGCACAAATCATGTACAATGGCAGCGCGACACCATACGGACACATGCTTCATACACAACCGCATGTGTCCGCATGGTGTTGTGCTTCCATTGTAAATGAATGTAACTGTACTGCATTTGTGCCAGATCCGGCTTCCGGCAAAATGCCGAAGATGTGAAATCAGCCTAAGGGAGTCAGCTGAGGAGCTGAACAGTCTGTTTCTAGAGAGGAAACAGATGGTGGACAGTCTACCAGAGTGTAGGATCTGGAGAAATATTATACTGACTTGTGAGTGGATGGACGTATACCTGCTAGAGTATTGGAAGGGTAGCTGCAAGAGAATTGGAAGGGTAGGTGTCGGCGTATTGGAAGGATAGCTGCCGGCGTATTGAAAGAGTTACTGCCGGAGAATTGGAAGGGTACCCGGCGGAGTATTAACCTGCCATATATACTGTACCGTCTTGCTGCTACCTTTGTGCTGGAGCATGGCTGTTTTGTATTCTAGTCCCTCCGGGTTTATGGTGCTAATAAATATTGCCTTGTTGGACTAAAAACGTTGTCGGTGTAAACACTGCCCAATACCTAATGTTTTTGTGAGTAAACCCTTTGTAATAGTATACGATTCTTCTTTTTTTAGGTTGTAAATTTATGTATAGTGTGTTTAATGCATGTTGTATGTGCAACTAGACACGAGGCACATTTACTTGACATTGGGAGTTCTTGGAGTCGCTCAATCTGAGGGTCCTAGAGTACCCGGGCAGCACGGTGGCTCAGTGCTTAGCAGTATTTGTAGCCTTGCAGTGCTAGGGGCCTGGGTTTAAATCACATTGAGGACAATTGCATGGAGTTTGTATATTCTCCCCGTGTTTGCTTGTGTTTCCTCCCGAACTCTAAATACTGATAGGAAACTTCAATTATTATGCCTAGAGAGATCAGTGATTATGTCTGTATAAAAAAATTGTTTAAAAGAACAGAAAGTCCTCAGTGGTTAACCACTGAGGACTTTCTGTTCTTTTAAACAATTTTTTTATCTCTACTGGCTAACACGGTACAAAGATATATTTTACTTGTATGTCTGTATAGTGCTGTGTGATTTACGGCACTATGTGAAAAAAAAAAATGCGTAAAATGCAGCACATTTTTAACAGTTGCACACTTCGTAATTGATTTGGCTTACCGTGCATCACAAAACTAAATCAAAACTTCATCTGCTATCGCTTACACCAATGTTTTGTGTAAATTTTCCATAAATTCACGTGCTGCAGCTCAGCAAGTTGCGCAACATGTCAGTTTACGCTGCGGAGAAAAGACGCACAGTGGGCATGGGCTCTCTAAATCCCATCCACTGTGATTCTACCGTACAATGCAACTTTTTAGATCCAGCGAAAACACACTGCGTCCAAATCGCTGTAAACCCTAATCATGAGCACATACCCTTAATAGTATATTTGTATCGATTACAACATGCAAGAGATCTAAAAAAAAAAATCAATATAATCATTTGATTTAGACTTCTCTTTTGTTCATTCACCTTGTGCTCAATTTATTTTTTATCAATTAACACTTCTATTTTTTAAAGCGTTCCTGCTTTGCAGCATTTTTTCCACATCATCCTAAAACATTTGTACAGAGCCCTATCAATTTGAATAAACTGTTCATCGTGTACACTAAAGTTACATAGTTTCTTTACAAGCCACAGCAAAATCTAGAGGTTCTTGGTTAAAAGGACTCAACAATCGCCTTCTCACATGAGCACTCACAATGTGCGATGGATGGCCCAACCAGGATAGTAAATGTGATATTACTGATCTAACCATGATAGTTTTCTATGAGACAATCTTGCAGTTTATTAGAAGAATTATTTTTTTAATTCCAATGAAAAATGGACCTCTCTATATAATATTAAACTGTATCTAAATAACAGAAAAGATCTTTTGTTATTACATATGTAGATTTTAAAGGGATATTCTGCATCCTGCAAACTTTGGTTGTTAGCCAAATATAAATAAAAGGGGATAGTCTGAAGCCTGAAGAAATTTGCATCTAAATCCCTATCTATTTATTGGCGTAATCTAAATTAACTTCTAATATGGCTGTATTAAAAATTTCCTATCCTTTCCTCATTATACTAGCTACTATCAATTTATTTTTTTTTCTCTACTACCTTTCTGATGACTTTGTTTGAGAATCCCAGTGCATGCTGGGATACTCAAGCAAACCGTCATCAGGGGACAGAGACTTCATTTCAGTCACTGTCGCAGCCTCTGCTCCCTCCCTGAAACAATGAATCATCAGAAATGCACAATTAAGGGGCTGGTCTAGTCCCTTTGCGCTGCCATTGTGCAATTTACACCGTGCCTGCACCGTCTGTGCTGCCAGCTCAGATCAGTAGAGCGCGCAACAGAGCAGTATGAAGTTTCAAAGTACACTGCGGTGTTCAGAGACAGCGCTGCCCCTGCAAGTGACGTCACTTTTGGGTGCAGTGCTGGTCCCTGAATGCTGTTGGGTACTTTGACATCGCGCTGCTCTATTGCCCGTTCTACTGATCTGATCTGGCAGCACAGAGCGTGCAGACACGGTGTAAATTGCACAATGGCAGCGCAAATGGACCCGGCCAGCCCCTGAAATGTACATCTCTGATGATTTGTTGTTTCAGGGAGGGAGCGGAGGCTGCATCAGTGCCTGAAGGTTCTGCCCCCTGATGATGCGTTGTTTGAGTATCCCAGCATGCATTGGTATTCTCAAGCAAAGAGTCATTAGACAGGAAGTATAGAGAAAAAATCAGTAATAGTGCAGTGAGGGAATTTTTAATGTAGCCATATCAGAAATTAGTTTAGAATAGGGCAATAAATAGATAAGGATTTGGATGAAAATTTCTTAAGCCTTCGGACTATCCCTTTACCAAAACTTGGTAATCTGGTTCTGAATACTGCATCAGTAACACTATTTTAGACACTCTCGCGCTTCCTGGGAGCTCCATTTCCCTGTTTTTTTGTTTTTTTTTTACATAGACGGGGAGTTTCCTTTCCTCTCTTTGTCAGTTACCTACTTTAAGAGTTCTAGCTGGCTGTCTCAGTTCATTAGTTAAGTCATTCACCTTCTTTGTCTCTACTTCAGCTTTGATTACTAAGTTGGTTAGCTTAAAAGGGTTATCCAGGACTTTTTTGCACTACTATTGGTCTAAGCACTTATCCATAGGTAGTTGCTAATCACCTATCTATTTTACTGTGCGCTGATTTCTCCTGGTCCACAGCATTGCTCCTCCCATTTTCTGTAACATCGCCAGAACAGTTCCTTCTCTTCCACTTTGCTCTGTCAGCTGGGCGTCACTGCCATCATCATGTTGATTGATAGCCGCCTACCTGTTACCTAACTTGCAGCAGGCATGCTGAGATTTTGCAATTATTACATTGCATGAGCTGGCTCATCAGCACGAAGAACTCTGCAAGTGACTCTGATTTCCAGCGCCCATGCTGGGTATCAGCATTACCATCATACTTATCTCTCTACACTGCTGTTTCAATGTGTATCGCACGAAGTCTGTGGACATACGACCATAGTCTCTCATCCGAGGCAATCTGGTCAGTTATGCTGATGGCACTCTGATCACACGTGAGTCAACTTATTGTGATTCAGTTGTGAGAATCAGAACAGACTGTGAGGAGAAGATGGAGAATAAAATGTCTCCATCTTCTCCATTGTATAAGTATGCTGAAACCAAAAAGTGCAGTCTGATGATTTCCACGCACCCATAGGCTTGTATTGGTGAGTTTTATTCAATTTTTGTATCAAATTTGTGTCAAATTACAGCATACTGCGAGTTTTTTCTCACCCCAAATTAGTTTAAGAAAAAAAAAATATGGATCAGCGCTGCCCCATTGAAAAACATTGGATTGAGTGCTGTCTAATTGAATAGCGCTCCTTCGATTTATACGCTTGTGTGATCTTTTACTTAGCGCAAACATGGAAATGAAAGAAGGGTTCTAAAATTGGGCCAATTAGGAACTAATCAGAATTTTTATTACTTTTTTTCTATTAAATTTTAATGAAAGGGAATCTGTCACCAGGTTTTTGCTCACCCATCTGAGAGTGACATAATGTAGAGACAGAGACCCTGATTCCAGCGATGTGTCACTTACTGAGCTGTTTGCTGTCATTTTGATAAAATCAATGTTTTCTCTGCTGCAGATCTAGCAGTTATACAGAGCTCATGAATATGCTGGACCACATGGCAGCAGCACAAGTAGTCCTCTAATGATAATATACTGCTTTTTAAAAACTACACTAAGCAGCCCAGTAAGTGACACATCGCTAAAATCAGCATCTCTGCCCCTACGTCATGCTGTTCTCAAATTAGAAGGGAAAAATCTGGTGACCGATTCCCTTTAAGCTAGATAATTTTCCATTAAGACCTTTTTTATTATAATTTAGCTGGACAACCCCTTAAAACAAAAGCATAGCTTGCATGTTGGTTAAAGAGAACCATCCAGCACGATTTTCATATATAAAGTAAAGCCAGTGCTATACAGACACCAGGATGCTGAATCGAACCATAACTTTTGTTTGGAGATTGGAGGTTTTATTTCAGAAATATATGCAAGTAAAGTTCCAGCAATGCACTGCTATCTGATTGACAGGTGCAAAAGGGGTGAGAATACGTGGGTTGGATCTTATGTATTCCTGCCCCTGTCTGCTGCCTGGCCTTGGTAGACTGTATGAGCTGCATTTCGAACACACCCCTATTACATGACAGAAATGACTCATACCTGGAAGGAGCCCATACAGTCTAGCATCTACCAAGGCCAGGCAGCAGACACAGAGGTGGGACTAAATAGCAAGAGCCAACCCACATATTATTTTCCTATTGCACCTGTCAATCAAATAACAGGGCATTACTGGAACTTTACTTGCACATATTTCTGAAATAAAACCTCCAATCTCAGAACACAAGCTATGCTTAGATTCAGCATCCTAGTGCCAGTATAGAACTGGCTTTACTTTATATGTGAAATCCTGATGGTTGGTTCCCTGTCATGAAGAATTGCTGTAGTCATGAAATTGACTGCATCTATTCTGTTACAGTCTCATTGAATACAATATTGTCATTTAAACATTGGGATAATCAATTTTTTTGTATTTCTGGACATGTTAAATATTATCTAGAGGTTTTTTTATTTATTCAACCCTCTGATCTGTACGCCACTATTGTTTGACTCCTGCAGGAAAATGCTGATATTCCACATAGTGATAATAATGGCAGTAGAGGTTTTACATCTAAAGCGAAAAAAGGGGGTCACCTCTGGCGCTCCAGCTGTTCATGAACTATATCCCCCATGATGTGCAACCAGCGGAGCAGATCTGTGCTCTGAGCCAGGTTTTTGCTTGTGATTTGGTATCTTGACGGAGCATCATGGGAAATGTAGTCTGGTAACAGCTGCATTGCCAGAGGTTGCACTTCTCTGATTTGAAGACGTACAGTTCGGTCGCACATCTTGAACGCCGCTTATCGGCTTTAACACGCAGCGTGATTCCATAGATCATTAATGCTGCCGATGAATGGCCTTCTACTGAAATACAACCTGCCATAATATTTATACGCTATCGACTTGTAATATATGGCTTTTTGGGCTATCTTCACGCTAAAGTTTAATAAATATTGGGAAGTACCCAATGACACTGACCTCATTTCCTTTCTAACAATGAAAATTAATAGTTTGGCCTTTTATGGGGCTGATAGTCCAGATGTAGTGTACATTTAATTAAGTGTAGTTTCCTCTTGGTTATGGTATGTGTATCTGCTTTTTGTCGCAATTTCTTTCTAGTTTTACAATTTTCCACATGTTTTCCTTCATCATTTATGATTTTTTTTTTTCAAAGACCCGCTATGAGGATTTAAATCACTTTAGCATGCACCAAAACAGTACCCATTCAAACAATAAACGCCATTTTAAAAAGCCTTTAGATCTTCTGTCACTTCATAAATAAAAATGTATAAAACATTATGCAGTTGTAGTGCCCACCTGCTAATTAAATGCAGATTTTCCCAAACTTATTTTCAAATCTGCCTTTTCTGTTTCAACTCTGCCTGCGTGGAGAATACATATGGCTCTTGTGAAATTAATTATGCTTATGGAGCAGCTGTTAAATTTAGTGCAACTAATTTTATCCAATATTTTACATTTTAATTGATTACCTGTGAAGAAATTAACAAATTAACACGTATTGTGCAGCAAGTAAATACACTTTTATGGACCTCTTTATTTTTTTTATATTTTTTTTTTTAGGGGGGGACATAGCATGCCAAGTTATAATTAATTATTTTACAACCTGGTTAAAATGGGAAATTTCCCTTTTAGGTCCTCTCACATAGGAAGATAGTGGAGAACCTTCATTATCTAATGGGAGGCTCGGAGAAGGGTGCGAGCCAAGCATCTGTGTGTTCTGCAAGTCCCGACATGAGAAGCAGATTGGAACGTAATGACTCTTTCACAGAATTTTTGTAACATATGGGCCTATCTGGATCTGAGGAGGCTTTGAAGATCTTTCAACATGACTAAGTGACTTAACCTTTGCCACAGTACTGGGTCTTTTATGGCAGCCCACTTTTCAATTAATCTGTTTCTGGGTTTTTATGCATCTAGTTTAGGAGGGATACAGGGGCACAAGGCTTGTATTTGAATTAGGTCTAAATTACTTCATATTATAGCCATTTGCATTTATTTATTGAAAGCAATAGAAATGTGATTAATATGCCTGGTCCCAAAAAGAGCGGCCCAGAGGCTCCGAGGGCTCGTCTGTACTGTGGCTTCTGCAATATCATTTTTATAAACTATATATTTTTACCTTTTTTTTTTTCTTTTCTTAACATTGTCATTAATTTTCAGATATCAATACTTTTATGAGTAGCTAGCCCCGATATTGATTTCTGTATAAACTACTTATTTCACTTAGTGGCTAGAGGGCGACATTTAAAACAAATGTATCACCTAAATATTTATTGTATCACCTATTGTATAATAGTGTAATGTATCCCTATAATAGTTTATTGTATCACCTATAATCATTTAATGTATCCCTATAATAGTTTAATGTATCCCTATAATGTTTTAACCTATCACCTATAATAGTTTAACATCACCTATAATAACTTAACGTATTACCTATTATTATATTTTAATGTATCACATATAATATTTTAATGTCACCTATAATATTTTACCATATCACCTATAATATTTTACCATATCACCTACGAGGGGCGATCCAAAAGTAATGATAATCAATAATAAACACAATGAATATATTAAAAGAAGAAAATTATTTTTCTACATAGTCTCCTAACAAGTCTATACATTTAGTCCATCTCTAAACTTAGAATTCCCTTCGAAAAAAATTCTTGATCTTGACCCTCAAAAAAATCCCCAACAGCGGTTATCACGTCGCTATTGTCATCAAATTTCTTGCCCCAGAGGTGTTCCTTGAGAGGAAAGAGAAAGAAGTCACTGGGGGCTAGATCTGGCGAATAGGGGGGGTTTTCCACCAGTTCAAAGCCCGCTTCTTGAATTGTTGCCATGGTAACTGCAGCTTTGTGAGCCAGCGTGTTATCTTGGTGAAACAGCACTCCAGCCCGCAGTTTGCCGCGCCTTTTCATCTTGATAGCCTCCCGCAATCTTCTTATTTGGTCTGTGTAGTAGGAGTCCGTAATAGTGGCTCCCTTTTCCAAATAGTCCACCATAATAATTCCTTCTGCGTCCCAAAAAACGGACGCCATAACCTTCCCTGCTGAGCTTGACACTTTGAATTTCTTCGGCGTCGGTTCGTCGGCTCGTTTCCATGTCATCGATTGTTGTTTAGTTTCGGGATCAAAGTGGTGGATCCAGGTCTCGTCCATGGTCAAAAAACATGACAAAAAATTCTCCTTGACTGCTTGGAACTTTTCGAGATTTGCTATTGAAATGTCAACTCGTTTCTTCTTTTGCTCGTCGGTTAACATTTTTGGCACCCAACGCGCGGAGACCTTTCTCATATGCAATTCTTTTGCAAGGATTCTTTGAATACTGCCTTATGAGATCCGTGTGACCTCAGGTACATGCCTGATAGTCACTCTTCGATCTGCCAATACAATTTCTTCAACTTTTTTCACGTTTTCTCTTCATTGAGGGACGTGGATGGGTGTCCTTCACGATGTTCATCTTCCGTCGATGTTCTTCCCAGCTTAAATTCCTTGGCCCAGCGTGCAACTGTGGAATATGGAGGAGAAGAGTCCCCCAATGTTTACACCAAGTCGCTGTGTATGTCTTTGCTAGTCATTTTTTTCAAGCAGAGGTATTTGATGACAGCTCTGAGCTCGTTTTTTTCCATTTTGATGTTCACTCCTCGGCAGTTCATATTCAAATTAATGTAGCTCCCGGGAATCGTGGCCTATTTAAGTGATTTTTTTTTTCCAGGACTAGTGGGTACCTAATAGAGAAGAAAACATTTTATTTTAATTTCTGTGTGCAATAGAAATAACCAATTTATCATTACTTTTGGATCGCCCCTCGTATAATAGTTAACACTTGGCACCAGCTTGTATAACATAATCCGTTTGTTTCTATTTTCTGATACTCGGTTCGCTTTCTTTTATGTATTACATTTGTCCATGATTATGGGGGGTATCCTCTTATACTGAGATTTTGTTCATTAAGATATGCTTTACAGCAGCCATTTGGATACAGATGAGCGGACCCGAATTTTAAAGTTCACAGACTTTAAAAAAAAAAAATCAATGTTCGAATTCGGAGTTCGGGTACTTTATGTATGCAAACCATTCGCTTGAGCATCGCTGTGCTCTGGTACGGTCAGTGCTGGCCCAGTGTGAGTCGCTTGCAGTGTTGTAATGGCTCACACTGGTGGTAACAACAGTGTTATCAGATGTAGTGTGCACCCCACAGAAAAGAAAAAATCCCGCCCTTGCTCTCCCGGAGGTGTTCTGTTTATGGCTGCCTGTATGTGGGCGGAGAGCCCGACTGACTTCCAATGGGGGTAAGGGTCCAGAACAGATCTTTATCTAAGGTCCGGCTGAACCCGCAGAACCTGAACTTAAACGAGTCCGCTCATCTCTCATGGAATTTCTAAATGAGAGTGTTCTTGGCAGAGGTCAATATACTGGCAGGAGGAGTAAACTGCCTCTATTGCCTATTAGCAATGGCAGATATGGCAGATACTATCTGCATTGATTTTAAAAAGTTTACACACCCTTTAAAATACCAGTTTTTTGTAATATTAAAATATCAGAATAATTTCAGAACTTTTCCCAACTTTACTGTCACCTATACCGTAATCTGTACAGTTTAGGTGAAAAATAAACTGAAATCTTTTGTGTGTAAAGTTTTTGTATATCCAGGATCTATCTTTAATTATAATCCTGCCTGTGATCATGCCGATTTTGAGCCAAGATATTTACTGTTTGTTTTGTTTTTAATATTGGAAATAAGAAAAATAAAAGTTCTCAAAAATTACAGAAATTTATGATAAAAACTTGATTTAATGGGAAGCGGTCAGCAAGTTTTTGACACTTAGGCCGGGGCCACACGGGGCACTAGTGCGATCCTCACATGACACTCGGCTCAGGCTGGCAGCACAGCAGGAGCCGAGTGTCATTGCAACTGAGGTCCGACTGTGCGAGCGGACCTTAGCTGCGGGGGGCAGGCCGGCACTGAGGAGGGGAGGGAGGGATTTAGCTCCCTCTCTCCTCCATAGTCGGCTATTGCCATTCTTGCCCTGCACTCGCGGTACACCGGTGTACTGCAAGTGCAGTGCAATTTTCTCTCGCCCCGTAGACCTGTATGGGTGCGAAAGAAACCAGGATTGCATTATAGTCGCAGCATGCTGTGATTGTTTTCTTGGTCCGATTAGGGCTGAGAAAATAATCGCTCATGGGTGCTGGCACATAGGCTAATTTTGGTCTGAGTGGAATGCGCTGTTTTATCGCATTTCACTTGCTCCGATTTTCATGCCGTGTGTCTTAGGCATGAAATCTGAGAAAAGCATAATATAAGAGCAGAGATCTTGCTTCCCAGGATGTGTCACATACAATCAGTGTTTTATCAGCAGGAGATTATCATTGTCTGACTGCATGTCTCAAGCAGGGCAGTCAGGCTGACAATTCACAGTGTACACAGAAAGTGACCAGGTAAGGGGTGAAGGCGGGTTAGAGACAACCCAAAAGTCTTAGCTCTGCCACAGCTACATCAGAAAAAACAGGAATGTTATAAAAACTGCACCAATTGATGTACTGCTGGAATCAGCATCTCTACCCCTACATTATGAATCTATCAGATCCCACAGCAAAAAACAGCTGACAGATTCCTATTAAACAGCAGGTTATTGTCTGATTGCACATACCTTTGAAAGAGAATCTGTCAGCGCGCGCTCTCACTTTCTCACGCCCTCTTTCTCTCTTTTTTTGCGCATTGTCATCTTCATTTCATTTCTAATATGCACCTGTTTTTATTAGTTAGAGGTACACAAGTATATGTGATACATTTTTGGTCGGTGAGGGTCTGGTTATGGGAACTTTTACGAATCCTCAGACTAAAAGTGCTGCATTGAGTTATACATAACCTCGTTCCTTCACAGAATATATTTGCAGCCACGTTCTTATCTGCCTGCAAGTAATGTTAAGATGATCATGTGGTGAAAATTGACTTTCTGTTAGTAATCCTATTGAATATAGTTGAATACAGTTCAAATATACGTATATCCATCTTCCTGGATGAATTTAAACACTTATGACCATACAGTCAAATATTCCTAAAAAAAAATAAATAAAAGGAACCGGGTATGTAAAAAAACAAAATGCTATTAATCTGCAGATTTGGCATTAATCTGCAGGTAGACACTGAAAGCCCCGCTGCTGGGAGGAACTTGTCTTTATTCTGCCCTGCATACTTAGGCGGGCTTTGCACGTTGCGACATCGCAAGCCGATGCTGCGATGTCGCACGCGATAGTCCCCGCCCCCGTCGCAGGTACGATATCTTGTGATAGCTGGCGTAGCGAAAAGTATCGCTACGCCCGCTTCACATGCACTCACCTGCCCTGCGACCGTCGCTCTGGCCGGCGACCCGCCTCCTTCCTAAGGGGGCGGGTCGTGCGGCGTCATAGCGACGTCACACGGCAGGCGGCCATTAGCGGCGGAGGGGCGGAGATGAGCAGGATGTAAACATCCCGCCCACCTCCTTCCTTCCGCATTCTGGCCGGCGGCAGGTAAGAGATGTTCCTCGCTCCTGCGGCTTCTCACACAGCGGTGTGTGCTGCCGCAGGAACGAGGAACAACATCGTACCTGTCGCAGCACCGGCATTATGGAAATGTCGGAGCCTGCACCGATGATGCGATAACGACGCTTTTGCGCTCGTTCATCGTATCATCTAGGATTTACACACTACGACATCGCAAGTGACGCCGGATGTGCGTCACTTTCGATTTGACCCCACCGACATCGCACCTGCGATGTCGTAGTGTGCAAAGCCGCCCTTATAGGCTTTTCTCGGATAGAGACATTTAGGTTAAGACACAGCTAAAAAAGATGCGCCTTGTCACTGGTGGCTGGGCTCACTTAAAACAGATGCTCTGTGTCTCTATTTTTTAATTTATTTCCTTAGCAGTAATTCATGTCCAAATTCCTGTATTGAATGTTTTTATACCTTAGTATCTCAGCGTACACCTGTGTATTTAATTATAGGCTTTTTTTCTGGTTGAAACATTGAGGTGGGACCCAGCTAAAAGTGACCCCTTGACGCTGGTTGCCGGGCTCATATAAAACAGATACTGTCTCCATTTTTTAATTTATTTCCTTAGCAGTAATACATGTCTAAGTTCCTATATTCAATGTTTTCATACCTTAGTATCTCAGTGCACCTGTGTATTTGTGAGTGTGTTTCATCTTCAGTTTGTACCTGTTCACATTTGCCTGTTGGGAAGCACCGTCACTTTTCTCATTATAGATTATAGTTATGCATGGACTGGCTGCGGGTTAGCCTCATAGCCATATTTGAGGCTGTCTAGTTCAAGTCAAGAGACCCTCAGCCGGTCCGTGCATCATGGTACATGCTTGGACCATTACAGGTGGTGTGTGAATCTGGTCCAACATTGATGGGATTATGATAAAAATGACCAGAACAAAACTTGTGTAGAGCAAAACTTTCCACTCACAAAGTAAAAAACAGTATAGCCTGTAAATCAATATCCATTAATATGAAGGGGCCGTCTATGCTAGTCAGTGAAATGTCTCTAAGGGTACTTTCACACTTGCGTTCAGCGCAGTCTGTCACTATGGAGAATAGTGCAGTCCGTTAACGCACTGCGCTATTCTCCATAGACTTGTATGGACGACGCACTGTAACGCAAGTGTCAGCGTTGCATCCGCTGGACGACGCAGCGTCGTTATTTTGACGCTGCGCCGGGCGGGAGAAACACAGCATGTAACGTTTTTTTTGAGCAGCGCAATCCGTAGGATTTCACTGCGCATGCTCTCTCTGGCTCCCTGCACCCGTAACCAAGGTAAATATTGGGTAACCAAGCAAAGTGCTTTGCCGATATTTATCCTCGCTACGTGTGCAGGGAGCCCGACACTTCCCCCGCTTGGCTCCGCACCCTCCCGCACTCCACTCCGCATATATGTACACACACACACACACACACACTCACCTGTCCTCAGCGCCATGGCCCGCTCGGCTCCAACCACTCCGCACTCCGCCCCCTGCACACATTCTCGGCGGTGGAACGATCAGCTGAGCGCCCAGCCGCCGGCTATTGAGAGCGATCAGCTGATCGTTCATAATAGTCTGCTGCCAGTAAAACTGTAAAGAAGGAAAAAAAAAATATAAAAAAAAAAAAAAGCTTTCCGTTGTTTTGTACGATTCGTTGCATACATTGTGCCACTATATGCAACGCATCCGTTACACAACGCAATGTAACGGATGCCGTTCAACGCAAGCGTGAAACTAGCCTAACATTTAATGAAGTCCGAAACGTAAATATTTGAGATTTTAATTTGTAAATGCAGATTTAGCCTATACAGTAAGGCTATGTTTCTATGATGAGTATTTGTTTTTGATTCTGCAGATTTTTTATATCATTTCTGCACCAATAAATTAAATTGGTTTACTTGTGTTTATTTTAGATGCCATGCTTTAAAACCTCTTTTTATCTGACTTTGATAAAACTTTATTGATAGTCATGTGTGGATTTAATGCGTTCTTAACTTTTAAGTTTTAGAAACGGAATATAAACTTTATTTTTTAAATCTTCGGATTTTCCTCATTGCATTGAAGTCTATGAGGAAAATCTGCACATAAATTCATATATATTGCAAGAGGAAGAAAAAGTGCTATAGATTTAAAAATCACACCGTAAGTCTGTTTCCACAACATAAAAAACAAACAACACTTTTTGTATAAACTGTAATATACGGCATTTTTTTTGCACAAAAATATGCAGCGAAAAAAACGCAACAATACTCATCTTAGACACTTATCTTAATCCAGTCTGTATTACCAATAATACTTAATTTTTTGTGCAAAAATTATATTTGTATGTTGTGAAATGGTGTATTATGTAACAAAACTTTGTGCTAAGTTCATATTTTATATCAGATCCAGGTCAAGACATCGGCACAGGTCTCGCAGCCGGAGTAGTGATCGCTCTAGTAGAAGGAGGTCTCACAGCAAGTCGTATGATAGAGAAAGAGGAAAAGGCAGAATGAAGGAGAAGATGAGAGAAAAAGAGAGGAAAAAAGAAAAAGAGTCTACTTCTACAGTTAGGTAGGTCTCCTAATTTTAAACCACATAAACTATTGAATTTTAAAGGATTTTCTAAAGTGAAATCCAACTGGGTATCCCTTTCTCTCTCCTGACATTTTCCATTGGGTGCAAGTCTGGACATTCCCATACATACCCTGTTCCCCCCGAAAATAAGACCTACCCTGAAAATAGGCCCCAGTAGGATTTTGTGGACTTTTTTTTGAGTATGCTTACAATATAAGCCCTTCTCCAAAAATAAACCTAATTGCAGTTCCACAAAGACGTGTCCGAGCACTAAAAAAGTTAAAGTATACAGCAGGACTCTTCATCAAAAAAAGTAGAACCCCCCCAGAGGAAAGCAGACATTCCAAAAGTAAGCCGACACCATTCCTTCCCACCTCCGCCCCACCCTAAAACAAAAATTGCACTCACAAGACCCGAAACAATTACAGTAATTACAGTTGGCAAGTGCTGATGGTGAATGGGTTCTCACACAAAGATCTGCATCGCTGTCAGGTCTTTCGCCGTTCCAGCTGTAATGCACTGCAGCTCTCACAAACAGATTGGGTAACAGTATCACTCCGTGCGAGTGATACTGCTTCCATTCAGATTTGTATGTGAGAGCCCATTCACTTGACAAATCTTAATTGTTTGGGGTCTGGTAAGTGCGACTCTTTTAGATGGGGGTGTCTGCTTTCTTTTGGGGGTAAACTTAGCATTATATAGAGAATAATAAATTTAAGCAGGTAATTTAAACCTTTTGTAAATATGCTATACACCCACCACTATAGGACTGGATCTGCACCATGTGAATAGCAGATCAGATAAGAAAATGAGCATCCGAACCAGTAATTGGGCTAACACAAAATATTGTTGTTCCAGAATGTGGGAAATTATTATATTTGAACAAATGTTGTTTTTTTTTTGTTCAGGAATAAATGTGGATTGTTGTTCATGGGAAAGTATAAGACATCCCCAGAAAATAAGACCCTGAGCGTCTTTCATAACAAATAATAATAAAAGACCCTGTCTTATTTTCGAGGAAACATGATACTTAGATGGTCAGCCAATCCCTGATTCGTCCAACATTAACTTAAAGAGGATATCAGGCGATTTAGCTGCTTTTGCTGACATCACAACAGATCAGAGCGGAAAAGAAGCTGCTGCTCTCTTGATGTGATGTCAGCAGAAGCAGTTGAATTGCCGGCAGGAGCGTCTTTGCCATCAAAGAGCGCTGTGCACAACAGGCAGGTAGTTAGCATCTACCTGCCTGTTAGTGCTTAAACGCATTTGTTTCTATTTTATAACAGTTATGAGTATTCCCATTAAAGTGTGTGGCCTCCTTTATAATCTTAAAATTGTATAGAGCAGTAGCTCCATTAGAGTAGAGCAATGATCAGTGCGATACAGATTTCAGAATAGTAATCTGGAGTAGAGTCAGTCTATAGCCTTGTCCTCCTATGTTTTATTATTTTATTCCTCTCATCTGATTGTTTTGATCGCTTGATGTATACGAGGTATACAGTGGATCTAAAAAGTCTATATACCTCAATTAAAATGCCATGATTTTGTTGTATAAAAAAATCTTACCAAGAAGAAATATTTGTTAATAATAGTGATGGGCGAACCTGCAGGTGTTTGGGATTGGTGGGTCCAACCGAATTAAAAAAACAAAAACAAACAAAAAACAAAATGATTCAGGCCGGAATTGATCTCGAATATCTGCCCGGACACCAATCCCCATATAATTCTATAGGGACCCGAATATTGTGCTTTAAAATGGTGGTAGAAAGGCCTAGGAGGATTAGAGCAGGAGCATTATACTTACCAAGTCTCCCGCGCAGTTGTAACACTACTTTCGGTGCCGCTTATAAACCCTCATATATATTCACTGCTTCCCCAAACACCGGCAGTCCTGGTGTCTCTGGTTGCAATCAAACCGCGCCTCCACCCTGTGTGACAGTGTGTGTGACTGATTGGAATCACACTCGCTGTCTGCGTCTCTATAGTGGTGTAAAAATTAAAAACTTGGCGTAGGGTCCCTTCATATTGTGATACCCAGTACAGATAAAGCATACAACTACAGGCTGCAGCCCCCAGCCGTGTGCTTATCTTGGCTGTGTATCAAAATAAAAGGGACCCCACGGGGCTTTTTTTTTTAAAAAAAAAAATAAATCAGTTTTAAAAACAGCGTGCAGCCCCCAATTTTGAAACCCAGCCATGATAAAGCCGACATCTGGGGCTGGTTTCCTCATGGTTATATGGTTATAAGGACCCCAGCCTAAAAATAGCAGCCTGCAGCCGCCCAGAATTGTCGCATCCAGTAGATGTGACAGTCCTGACACTTTACCTAGCTGATCCTGATTGCTCTAGTGCGGTGGCAATCGGGGTAATGTAAGGGGTCAATGACAGCTCACATCTGTCACTAAGCTCTAGATTTGTAATGTGAGGCAACTATGAGACCCCCCATTACTAATCTGTAAGTGAAAATAAACACAAACATCAAAAAATTCATTTATGTGAGATAAAATGAAAAAACACCCTCTTTTTCCAATCTATTAACCCCAAACACAGACCGGTCCGACGTAATCCATACGAGGTCACATGACGATTCCGGCTCTACTACATACTGCATTCACAACGCGAGGGCACAGAACATGTCTGCATGCTGTGGCTTCAGTCAGAGACTAACTAAGCTGCAGCGGGTGACTTCACTTAGTTTATCTGCGGTCATAGCTGGAGGTTCCCACTGTACCCCACTTGTGACTGCAGTTAAATTGACCTTAGGTGACCTCATTATACTCAGTGACTTCACTTCAGGTGACCTGAGTTCACAGACCTGAATCTCTTAGCAGAAAACCGCATTTTTTTGCCAAGAGATGAAGATTTGGTGTTGACATTTATACACCGTATTTCGGCACCAAATCTGCATCTTCTGGCATAAAAATAAATGCATCAAAACGGTCTAGGAGATGCAAATTTGGTGAAGAAATGTGTTGCAGAAATTTCAGCATCAAATTTTCATCTACTGGCAGAAAGTCACACCACAACGGTTTCAAAACAGTTTTTGTGTGTTTTGTTGTCTAGTGATGCAGATTTGTTGTTGAAATTTATACACTATATACCTGAACCAGATCTACATCTACTGGCAAAAAACCCCGCATCAAAACACAATGTTGTTTTGATGTGATTATTGAGGTGATTTATTTTTGCCAGGAAATGCAGATTTAGTGTAGGAATATAGTGTATAAATTTCAGCACCAAATCTGCCTCTCTTTTCACACCATTTTGGTGTGGTTTTCTACCAGGATATGCAAATTTGGTGCAGAAATATCTGCACCAGCTTTCTGCACCAAATTTGCATCTCATGGCAGAAAACCACACCGAAGCAGCATCAAAACTGTTTTTGTGCATTTTTTTGCCAAGAGATGCAGATTTGGTGCTGAAATTCATACACCATATTCTTGCACTAAATCTGTATGTCCTGGCAAAAGATTGCATCATTACCGTATTAGAATCACATCATGTTTTGATGCTTTTTTTTTTTTGCCAGAAGGTAAAGATTTGGTGCATGAATATGGTGTATAAATTTCAGCACCAAATCTGCATCTCTTGGCAAAAAAAAGGGCGATTTTCTGCCAGGAAATGCAGATCTCTGAACTCAGTTCACCTGAGGTGAGGTCACTGAGTTCAATGAGGTCACCTGAGGTCCGTTTACTTGCAGTCACAGGTGAGGTAAGTGGGAGTGATGTCACTGCTCACAGCTGCAGCTCAGCTCATTCTCTGCCTTAAGCCACAGCTTGCGGACATGTTATTTGCCCACGCGCTGGGACTTCAGTATGTATCAGAGCCGTAATACCTCGTGGGACCTCGTGTGGATTACGTCATAACTGGGTGATTGGGCTTAATAAATTTGAGAAAGCGGGTTGGTGTTTTTTGTATTTTATTTAAAATGAAGGATTGTTTTGGTGTTTGCGTTTTATTTCTTTTCACTTACAGATTAGGAATGGGGAGGGGGTCTCATAGACGCCTCCAATTACTAATCTATGGCTTGGTGGCAGCTCTGAGCTGTCATTAACCTCTTATATTTCCCTGATGCCATTGCACCAGGAGAATCGGGATGAAAATGGTAAAGTGCCGGGATTGTCATATCTATTGGATGCAACAATTCTGGAAGGCTGGAGGCTGCTATTTTTAGGCTGGGGGATGCCCAATAACCATGGGTATCCCCAGCCTAAGATTACCTGCCCCCACTTGTCTGTTTTATCATGGCTGGGTATCAAAATTGGGAATTTTTTTTAGATAATTTATTTAAATATTTTTTTTAAAAAAGCCGCATGGGGTCCCTCTTATTTTGATACACAACAAAGATCAATATAGGCACACGGCTGGGGGCTGCAGCCTGTAGCTATGTGCTTTATCTGTGCTGGGAATCAATGTGGGGGGACCCTTCGCCACTTTTTTTGATTTATTTTATTTTTACACCACTTACACCATACACAGGCAGCGTGTGTGATTCCAAGCAATCACACACGCTGTCACACAGGGTTGGGGCGTGGATTGACTGCAACCAACCAGAGATGCTGGGACTGCTGGTGGCGAGGGAAGCAGTGAATATGTATGAAGGTAAAGAGGGGCCCCGGAAGTAGGGTTACAGCCGTGTGGGAGACTTGGTAAGTATAACGCTCCTGCTTTACTCCCTATTTTCCTTTTATTATTTGTATTTTTTAAATTACCCGGGTGCCGAATCCAGATAGTTACACGGAGTTCCCTGAGAACTCTGTCTTTGGGGTATAGGTGTACAGATACTAGGTATCCTTACAGACCCTACATTTTACAGTCCTGGTTCGCCCATCATTAGTCATCAATAATCTGTACAAACCCTTTGCAAAATCAACTGATTTAATTTTGTGGGGGAAAATAAAAATAAGTCTAAAATATTGTGCTTGCATAAGTGTTAATTATAATTGGGGATGTGGTTGCATGAAAAATTAACCAATCACATGTAAACCTCGAATACATAGTAGTCATTGAAATGCTGCATCATTTACAGTGATTCTCCTTAACCCTTTATAAAATGTTGCCGTTCTAGTAGAATTCTCCTGACTTTTTTGTGTTTTACACAAAGACCTGGTCCATAGACAGCTTAAAACACAGCAAAGGGATCTTATTGTTAAGTTATCAGTCCAGTGAAGGGTAACATTTTCAAAGCATTAGATACACCATGGAACACTGAAGTCAGTCATCAAGAAGTCTCTTAAGCGTGACACAACAGTGACATTACTTAGAACTGGATGTGCCCCGAAAATTGATGAAAATACCAGAAGAAAATTGGTCTGGGAGGCAGCAAAGTTAGCGCCATGTGCACGCAGTGCGTTTTTTTATGCCGTTTTGTCACCACTACATGTATATCCTTATGCCAGCAAAGTGAATGAGAAACCTGAAGTGTTGGTGCAGAAAATAATTTAAAAAAACACTAGAACAATTAATTAGATTGTGCCTAAATGTATAACTTTATTGCAATATTTTTTTAAAAAACAAAATTAAAACATTTACAAAAGTTTATATCACATAACTGCTGATAAAAGCAGGAAATAGTCCACTTTATCAAAGTGCAAAATATTTATGCAGACCACGGGAGAGTATATAAATTACACTAATCAGAAAAGCAATAGGTCACTATGTGTAATGACCAAATAACATTAATTATACAAAGCCATGTAATGGTTTACATTTACCATTTTTAGCACATGGAATATCTATATACACATATAGTGCAAAAATATTAGCAGGTAGGTTGTACAATTGCTGCCTAGATAAACTGCTACATATATAGTGCGTATTAAGACATACTATTGAATGTTCTCAGTGAGAGGAACAAAATTATTATATTGTGATACCTTTCGTAACGTAAGACATACTGTAACAAGTGAGAATAAATCTCAGGATTATAATTATTGTAATGTAAATAAAACAAAAAAAAAATGTTGCAGCGTTTCACAGGACTATTGCATAGATTTGTACATTATGGTATACAAGCCAAAAATGATATACAAAAAATACATATAAGTTAACCATGCGCCAAGGTAAGACAGCTGTATACATCCCAGTGCAATGATATACCTAGGTTTCCTATCCACACCTGAGAGTAAGGGTGGCTTTACACGCTGCGACATCGCTAGCCGATGCTAGCGATAGCGAGCGTGATAGCACCTGCCCCTATCGTTATGCCGATATATGAAGATCGCTGCCGTAGCGAACATTATCGCTATGGCAGCGTCACACATACTTACCTGCTCGGCGACGTCGCTGTGACCGGCGAACCGCCTCCTTTCAAAGGGGGCGGTTCGCTCGGCGTCACAGCGACGTCACTAGGCGGCCGCCCAATGAAAGCGGAGGGGCGCAGATGAGCGGGACGAACATCCCGCCCACCTTCTTCCTTCCTTATTGCTGGCGTGTGGCAGGTAAGGAGAGGTTCCTCGTTCCTGCGGCGTAACACATGAGCGATGTGTGCTGCCGCAGGGACGAGGATGAACTTTGCCCACGCGACAGCAGCGATAATTGGGAGAGGACCCCCATGTCAACGAGGAGCGATTTTGGACGTTTTTGCAACGATCCAAAATCGTTCCTAGGAGTCACACACAACGAGATCGCTACAGCGGCCGGATGTGCGTCACAAAATCCGTGACCCCAACGAGATCGCTGTAGCAATCTCGTAGCGTGTAAAGCCCGCTTTAGTTACTTGTATATCAGGGCTGTATTAGTTATACTGCAGTAATGAATAGGCCTTCAGTCTTTATATAGAGATATAGTGACTATGTGCTGAAGCAAGGGCAGATGTGCAAATATAAGTATGAGTATAACTATAACAAGGTCTGAACTTACTAGTGTTAAAATATCTAAATCGGTGGAATTCCTCAAGCCTCGACGTACATTTCGTTATCTTCTTCAGGAGCCGCTCTTGCTTTAGCTCGTAGTAACGCACCTGCACCGGGGAAGGTAAATAGTGGTGTGTTGAGTTATTTAGAGGGCACACCAAATTTACACTGTTATACAAGCTGTACACTAACTACTTTACATTGTATGACAGTGTCATATCTTCAGTGTTGTCCCAAGAAAAGGTATAATAAAATATTTGCAAAAATGTGAGGAGTGTACTCACTTTGGTGATTTATTGTGTGTGCGTGCGTGCATGCATATACAACTCTGGCAGAAATTAAGAGACCACTATCAAATTGTCTTTTTGTCTGATTTTTCTCTTTATAGGTTTAATTTTCAGTAAAATGTAAATTATTCTTTATTCTATAAACTACTGACATGTCTCCGAATTTCCAAGCAAAAAATTTTGTATTTGTTTTCTCAAAATGAGAAATGGTCAAAATAACAAAAAAATGCATTGCTTTCAGACCTCAAGTAATGCAAAGAAAACAAGTTGTTAATAATTTAGAAACAACAATACTAATGTTTTAACTCAGGAAGAGTTCAGAAATCATTATTTTGTGGAATAACCATGATTTTTAATCACAGCTTTCATGTGTCTTGGCATGCTTTCCACCAGTCTTTCACACTGCGTTTGAGTGACCTTATGCCACTCCTGGTGCAAAAATGTAAGCAGTTCTTCTTTGTTTGATGGCTTGTGACTATCCATCTTTTTCTTGGTTACATTCCAGAGGTTTGCAATGAGGTTCAGGTTTGGACATTAAGCTGGCTATGACAGGGTTTTGATGTGGTAGTCCTTCATCCACACATTGATTGACCTAGCTGTGTTGCATGGCACATTGTTCTGCTGGAAAAAACAGTCCTCAGCGTTGGTGAACATTGCCTGAGCAAAAGGAAGCAACTGTTTATCCAGGATAATCTTGTATGCCGTTTGATTCATACGTCCGTTGCATAGTTTAATCTCTCTAACCACAATTTATTCACTTTTAACACATCACAATGGACCCCAAAATGTGTTACCCAGTTTCTTCTGAGCATGCTGATACCCCACATTTGGCAGAAACCTCTGTTTGGACAAATGAGAGGGTTTGGAACGGAGGGAGCAATATTTGAATTTTGGAAAGCAAACTTGGCTGAAAAAGATTGCGGATACCATGTTGCATTTTTAGGTCCCCTAAGGTACTTAAACAACAGAAACCCCCCACAAGTGACCGCATTTTGAAAACTATACCCCTCAAGGAATTTATCTTGATGTTTGATGAGTACCCTGAACCACAGGGTGCTTCACAGAATTTTATAATCTTGAGCTGTAAAAAAAAAATTCATTTTTACCACAAAATTGTTACTTCAAAAATTGCACCATAAAATTTATCATACAATTTCTCCTGAGTACACTAATACCTCATATGTGGAGGAAATCAACTGTTTAGGCGCACGGCAGGGCTCGAAAGGGAAGGAGCGCCATATGACTGCAAAATTGACTGGAATCATTAGCGAATGCCAAGTCGCGTTTGGAGGCCCTCTAAGGTGCCTAAACAGTGGAGATCCCCCAAAAGTGACCCCATTCTGGAAACTAGAACTCTCAAGGATTTTTTTCAGGGGTATAGTGAGCATTTTGAATCCACAGGCACTTCACAAAAATGTTTGTGTAGCAGCAAGTTTTTCATTTTTATGCTATGTACCCACGATCCGACGACACTACGTCTAGTACACCGTGTCAGCCTTCCTGCGGAGATGCGAGTGTTGTCCATGGGAGAATGCAGCTGCCCTTGTCCACAATCCGGGTTTAGGCTGCTGCAGACTTTAGCTCTATTCTTCCTGTGGAAAGCACACTCTCATCTCCACAGTATAAATTGACATGCTGTGGCTCAAGAAGCCGCGCCGCGGGTCAGTTTATGCTGCGGAGAAAAGCACAGTGGCCAGGAGATTTTTAAAAATCTATCCACTGTGCTTGTACTGCACAACGCAGTGTTATGGACGCAGCAAAAACACTGTGTCCAAAACGCTGCAAACTCTAATACTGGTCACACAGCCTAAAAAGCTAGGATGGATGGATGTCAAACACATGTAATGTCCCATCCCCCTGCATATTCTAAGCCTGTACCTTTTAATGACATTCATGTGGCACCAAAGGGTGCTTAGCCTTGTATTTAGCCCAAAAAATAAATAATTAAAAAAAAAAACCCACTTGGGGTTCCCTCCATTTTTGACATCCAACTGGGGTAAAGTAGACAGCTGCAGCTTGCAGACGACAGCTTCACTTTGGCTGGTGATCCAAAATGGAGGGCACGCCATGCTGCTTTTTAATTATTTATAAATAAATTTAAAAAAAAACAAACAAAAAAAAAACCCATGGGGTCCCCCCCCCCCACAAAATAGATTACCAGCCAAGGTAAAACGGACAGCTGTGATCTGATATTGTCAGGATGGAAAGGGCCATGGTTATATGGCCCTTCCCAGCCTAAAAATAGCAGGCCGCAGCCGCCCCAGAAGTGGCGCATCCTTTAGATGCGCCAATCCTGGCGCTTCGCCCCAGCTCATCCCATTGCCTTGGTGCAGTGGCAAACGGGCTAGTATATGGGGTTGATACCTGCTGCGTAATGTCACCTGGCATCAAGCCCAGAGGTTAGTGATGTCATTGCATCTATCAGATACTGGACATCACTAACTGTCAGTAATAAAAAAGAAAAAAAAAAGCGACAAAAAATTTTTTATTTGAAAAAAACGCTCCCCAAAACATTCCCTCTTTCACCAATTTATTGAAAAAAAATCCAGTCTGCAGTAATCCATTTTGGAGATCCCACATTGATTCTGTACCTTCCAGAATATGGGGAGCACGCTCGGGGAATGTATCCCCCATTTTCTGGAAGTGCAGACCCTCCATGTGAGTAGTGTGGGTGCACCTACTCTCCCAGGGTCCACAGCACAGTATTGTGACCAGCAGTAAGCTGAGTGTGACTGTGTGCAGAGAGCTGACTGACAGCCGCTGTCTGCGCATGCGACCAGTATCTTTTGAGAAGGTGGAGAAGGGATCGCAGGGGATCGACGCTGGAGGATGTAACAGGGGGGACTGGTTGGTGACGATGAATGACAGGGGGTGATTTGGGTGGACCTGGGGACGACTTTTCTGTTGCGTGTGACATGTCACATACAGAAATGAGACAGGGATGAATGCGGCGTGCGCACCAGAATGCGGCGGCCATTTTGGAACATGAAGAGGGGGAGGGCGTTAGAGGGGGGACTTTGGCGACACCGGGGGAGGAGATTTATCTCACATCTGACATGTTTGATCACGCCAGGTAGGAGATGAATCATTTTTTACCCGCGCCGCGATTTTACTGTAACGTGATCATCTTTATACAGTGTATACCCATGGTCACAAGACCGGGAAAAACCCAGCCCGAATCATGATCTCCAGTGTCTTAGCTACCCCCGGTAGCTGAAACCCCAAATATTTTCCGCTGCTGGGGGGGGGCGCTATTTACTTTTTTCTTCCTGCTGTTTTAAAACGGTGGATCAGAATAAGCAACCTATTCTGCTGCCGTTTTAAAACATAAGGCGGTCGTCAAGAGTTTAAAAGTCTGATGTATGCACTCTAAAATGAAGCAATAAAAAAGACTGTTCTAAAAGATTTTTTATTTTAAATAAATTATATATATAAAATATATTCTTTGACGTACCTTACATGGGATCACAGCTGATATCTGTATACTCTGTTGCTTCCTCCCCAGCCCAGGAGATGTATTATGATCAGATCATGTCACTGTACGGTCAGACACAGCCATTACACAGTACAGAGCAGGGGGACAGATAACGGATTATCTCAGCAAAGGAACAGTTTGTTTTAATTAATCTGAAATCTATTGATTAAAATTTTGTTCATGGGAAAACTCCTTTATTTATCCATTCATGAAAAACAATGATGACACAATGAGGAACAGAACACCATGATGATGAAAAATCCTCAAGGGTTTCATAAAGCGTATTTTGAATATGCTCACCTGGATGCTGCCTTTAGTGGGAAATATGGATAAGGACAATACTATTAACAAGACTTGCTAATAATCCTATAAGCACCCCTTCCACTATTATTCCCAGGATTGGAAGTTCTCACTTATGCTTTCCGATCCGGACAGTGGGGTTCTGTAAAGACTCTTCTTGATCTGGAGCAGCGGTGCACATGCTCAACCTCCACACCATTCATGGTCTACTGGATTGCTGGAGATAGCTGAGCTCTGCACTCTGCTTTCTCTGATAGCCCCTAAGACACTGAATGCTGCCGAACTTGTCTTCAATGGAGCGGCGGTGCACATGCTCTACCTTCCCTTTTTCTATAGGCTATAATGTTAAATTTTGTGAATCCCCTTGATCGGAAATGACAGTTCTGCTAAGAAATGCTTATTAATGTGTAATACCATTGCCATCAAATCTTTCTAGGACATTATTATTAATTTGTGTAATGAGTAAATGAGTCATGCAAATTTTCCTAAGAATCAGTGTCTAGGTTGGCCAAACGTTTCTCACATTCCCCCATGCTGTGTGTCCATTCAGCTTTGTCTATGCTGATCCTCCATCAGATGGCGGATAATGCTTTTCTTCTGAGCTTTCCCCCTTACATACTGTGACAGGGCTCCTCTCCTGTCAGTGATTGCTGATGATCACCGGCATCTCGGTCTTCAGCATACAAATCTGGCTAACCGCTCGCCATCTGAAGCCTGGGATGCAGTATACATATTTTATCTCAACAGCTTCCTGGAAGCATCCATGTGAGGTTCTTATGCCTTTGAGTGTGTGAAGTTTGATTTAAAGCGGAGTGAGGACGTTGTATCATGATAATGTGGATGTTACTCATCTTAAACATAGAGATATTAGCAATTCTGTGTGATTGGTGACGGCCATCTCCGAGCGCGGCTATAAAATAGCATAATTTTATCAAATCCAGCCGAGACCACCTCCATTTTAGGAGGGCCTATGACTACAAATCTCTGCCTCTTGATAGCATTAGTTATTATGACTGCTACTTGAATAAACACTTTTTGTATAAATTTATGGAAAGTTCTACCTAAATCCTATAGAATTATTTAAATCGTAGGTCTTTACTGCTCATCTGTTTCCCATTATTCCGTTATTACAGCCCGGCTGGATCACCGCAGTCTCCTGAGTTATTATATTACACTCAACTTTGTCCATTTTGGTTGAGTAAACGTGATCAACCATCAGGACACCATTGCTGTCATCTAGCGAGGAGCATTCATCTGAATACAATTTTCTTTCTAACTGATACTTGCATATTGGGGGCATCAATTTTGATAATGGCCTGCTGGAAATGGTGCAGTGAAATAACTGCACTAGTCCACTTTCCCAATAGCTGTTTTCCTTATACTTTTTATTTAAAAAAAAAAAATAAAATCCTAAAAATATGGATGAGTCGAGCGGTTATTCTAGTGATGGACTCCTAATATGCAGCAACACCCTTTCTCATTTGCTTTTTTTGATATTTGGAATTAATTAAAATGTTCTCTGCTCTCCTCAGCAGTCCTATAGGAGCGCAAATAGGCACAGTGCCACTCATTACACCACAGGGCCCTGCACAACCATGTCCTCCGAATCGCTGGGGGCCCCACCAGTCATCCACAGCTATGGAAAGTCATCCCGTATACTATGAGTAGGGGATGCGGTTCACTTCTGGCATTAGACCTTTAACCCCTTCAACCCCTTACCCCTCCGCGTTTTTTCCTTCTCTTTTTCCAAGAGCCATAACTTTTTTATTTTTCCGCCAATATGGCCTTATGAGAACTTGTTTTTTCCAGGACTAGGTGTAGTTTAGAACATCACCACTTATTTTACCATATAGTGTACTGAAAAAAAGGAAAAAAAATCCAAGTGCTATGCAATTCCAAAAAAAGTGCAATTGCACAAATTTTCATTTTTTTTATTTAAGGTAATCAATGTACAATGCCAGGTATAATGCCAGTAAGTATTAGCTGGCAAAATGACTACCCAGGTCAGTACAAGTTCATAGATACTAAATCTATATAGTTTTACTTTTTTCTAAGTGGTGAAAAAAATTCAGAAGTTTAACAAAAAAAAATTGTGCTTTTGTCACCTTTTCCCAAGACCTGTAGCGTTCCCATTTTTCAGGATCTGGGGCTCAGTGATGGCTTAGGCTATGTGCGCACTAGAAATGTGAAGTTTCTCAAGAAAATTTCTTGAGAAACTTCTGCCAGTGAAAGATTTCCGGACCTGCGGAAAAAATCCGCACCAAATCCGCATGCGTTTTTGCCGCGGATTTGCCGCGAATTTGCCGCGGATTTACCGCGGATTTACCGCAGGTTTGTCCCTGCAATAAATAATAAAGATAATCGATAGACAGATAATGGATAGAGGGAAAGATGGATAGATGAATAGATAGATAGATAGAGGGATAGATAGATGAATAGATAGATAGATAGAGGGATAGATAGATGAATAGATAGATAGATAGATAGAGGGATAGATGGATAGATAGATAGATAGATAGATAGAGGGATAGATAGATAGATAGAGGGATAGATAGATAGATAGAGGGATAGATAGATAGAGGGATAGATAGATAGATAGATAGATAGATAGATAGATAGATAGATAGATGAGAAAAACCTATATAATGTTCCACCTCCCTGCATTTTCTAAGCTGGCACCCTTTAGTGACTTTCATGTGGCACTTAGGCTACTTTCACACCTCCGGTTTTTGCTATGCGGCACAATCCGGCACTTTGCATGAAAATCGCAACCGTTTTTTTTTTGCTGCCGGTTGCGATTTTCCTGCATAGACTTTAATTAGTGCCGCATTGTGCCGCATGGCCTTGCGTTCCGTCCGTTTTTTGCCGCATGCGGCAGATGTAGCCGATGCGGCGGCCGGATGGAACGTTGCCTGGCACGTTTTTTCGTGCGGCAAAAAAAACCGCATCGCGCCGCATTCGGCCGATGCGGCACATTTTTCAATACATGCCTATGGCGGCCGGATGCGGCGCGATGCGTCAATAACCGCATCCGGCCGCCGCATGCGGTTTTTGCCACTGCGCATGCTCAGTAGCATGCCGCAAGCGGCAAAAACCGGACTGGCCGCAAAGGAAAAACCTATGCAAAGGATGCGGTGTTTTCACCGCATCCGTTGCCTAGCTTGCACAGCCGGATTGAGCCGCAGAGCTCAAGCCGGATGTGTGAAAGTAGCCTAAAGGGTGCTTAGCCTTGTATGTAGCCATAAAATAAATAAATAATTAAAAAAAAATGACGTGAGGTCCCCCCATTTTTTGTAGCCAGCTAGGGTAAAGCAGACGGCTGCAGCCTGCAGACCACCGCTGGCAGCTTCACCTTGGCTGATAATCCAAAACAGTGGGCACCCCACGCTGTTATTTTAAATTATATAAATAATTTAAAACAAAAAACGTGGGGTCCCCCCCATATTGGATCACCAGCCAAGGTAAAGCGGACAGCTGGGGTCTGATATTCTCAGACTAGGGAGGTCCACTGTTATTGGACACTCCCCAGCCTAAAAATAGCAGGCCGCAGCCGCCCCAGAAGTGGCGCATCCATTAGACGTGCCAATCCTGGCGCTTTGCCCCAGCTCATCCCGCGCCCTGGTGCGTTGGCAAACGGGGTAATATATGGGGTTGATGCCAGATGTGTAATGTCACCTGGCATCAAGCCCTGGGGTTGGTGAGGTCAGGCGTCTATCAGATACCCGACATCACCAACCCAGTCAGTAATAATTAAAAAATAGACAACAAAAAAAGTTTTATTTGAAAAAACACTCCCCAAAACATTCCCTCTTTAACCAATTTATTGAAAAGAGCACAATCAATTCCACGTCCGGCGTAATCCAATAAGGGGGGGGGGGGGGGGGCACGGCGATCCATACCATAGTCGCTGTCCCAGTCAATGAAAAACAGAATGTTCCCCATTGGCTGGGAGAGCAATGCAGTGACCTGAGCTAACATCAATAGGTCAGCTCAGGTCACTGCAGGGGATGACGAGCACTGCCATCAGGAGCATAGATGAGATCATTACCTTCTGTGATCATCTCCTGTACTGCTGACGTCAGCGCTGTCACTGACTTATCGCGAGAGCCCGTGACGTCACCGCTAGTGACAGTCTCGGGCCGCTCGCGAGTCGGCCCTAGACAGCAGTGACAGCGCTGACGTCAGGAGGCAGGAGATCGTCACAGCAGGTAATGATCTCACCTCCTGACAGCAGCGATCGTCATCCCCGCGGCTCCCAGCACTGCAGGATGTCAGTGTCTGCCTGCGCTGCCGCGTGACAGGCTGCTGACACTGCGGGCAGACACTGACACCCTGCAGTGCAGGCAGCCGCGAGGCCGGAGCAGGACACACACTGCACAGACACCTGGAGGTCGCACGGAAGTGCTTCTGTGCGGCGTCCAGGGAGTGCGACGTGTGTTTCCTCTGCTCCTCTTCCTGGCATAATGACATCGCTTCCTGCAAAACCGCAGGCAGCGATGAGCATTACCGCAGGTAAATCGCGGCTATTCCGGTGGTATACCGCACATCATTGCTACCTGCGGAATACCCCCGGAATACCGCAGGTACCTGCGGAAATTAATGGACATGCACATTTTCTCAAGAAAGTTTCTCGAGAAAATTTTCTCAAGAAATTTTCTTGAGAAAAATCCGCACAGTGCGCACAGCTATTTTTTTTTCTCATTGAATTTCATGGGAAATGTCTGCACAAAGATTGCAGACATTTCTCAAGAAATTTCCGGGGCAAATCCGCGGGTAAATCCGCGGGAAAAACGGTCTAGTGCGCACATAGCCTTATTCTTTGCGTCTTGAACTGATGTATTTAATTATACTATTTTTGGGTAGATACAATGTTTTGATTGCCTGTTATTGCATTTTAATGCAATGTTGCGATAACCAAAAAAAAGTAATTTTGTCGTTTGGAATTTTTTTCTCGCTACACCCTTTATCAGTCATATTAATTAATTTTACATTTTGATAGATCAGGCATCTCTGAAGTTGCTGATACCAAATATATGTTTGTTTTTTTTTAGTGCAAAAGGGGGGTATTTGAACTTGTTTTTTCATATACTGTATATATGTATATATAATATATATATGTATAATATAATATTTATTTATGTTTTATTGATTTAACAAGTCCCCTTAGTGGAGTTTAAGACTGAATTGTTGGATCACTTCTGCTGATCAGGGCGATGCTTCAACATTGCTCTGATCAGCAGAAATGCAGTGTTCAGCATGTTGGGCAGAGCGCTGGCATTCACTGGGAGTGAGTCATAACTGTGACAGGGGTCATCAGCTTACCCCGTGCTGTTATGGCAAACCCATTGTGACAACGGACACAGGTACTTCGTCGCCACCGATGATGCTGGCAGTGGGCATTGAATAGCATGTTAGCACGCTCCTGTGAGTGTGCTAACATATGCTAAGAGGGCAGACTAGTCAGGGGCAAAAAAAACGCCTTTGTGACTAGTTCCCACGCTCATTTGCATATCATAAAGAATCTTTAGAAATACTTTTTCTAAAGATCTCTTTATCTATGCTACTAGATACATGGACGGTTAGGCAGGGTTTAGCAATATGCACCAGGAACTACTTGTGGTTCTGGGTGCATAATGCATCTGACAGGTTCCCTTTAAAGGGACTCAGTCACCAGGTTTTTGCTCCCCCATCTGAGAGCAGCATAATGTAGACACAGTGACCCTGATTCCAACAATGTGTCACTTACTGAGCTGTTTGATTTCATTTTGATAAAATCAATGTTTTCTCTGCTCCAGATCTAGCAGTTATACAGAGTTCATGAATATGCTGGACTACCTGGCAGCACGCCAAGTAGTCCTCTAATGATCTTTTTCTGATTAAACAGTGATTTTATCAAAACTACACTAAGCAGCCCAGTAAGTGACACACCGCTGGAATCAGGATCTCTGCCCTTACGTTATGCTGCTTTAAGATTAGGTGGCAGAAACCTCATGACAGATTCCCATTTACTAGAGCACGTCTTGCAAAATTTCTGCTATTAAAGCTGCATAAATTTTCATCCATCAGACAGATGGGCTTAGTCACGGCCCAAGCTCATGAACCAATGAATTCAACAAAGCTGGAAGGGGCTGGCCTGAAAACACCAAAACACTCACATTTGTGCTCCGCTTTCAAGTTACACAAAAATATTGCGACACTAAAAGGTGTTTTGTGCCAGAAAACTGGTGAAAACACCCTTCTGAGATGTGGTTTTTGTGTTTACCTCTGGCTGTTTCATAAAGGGCATAGAATTAACAAGGCTAACAAGAGAAGTTGGTTTGATGTCGAGATCAAAAACTCTTCTGCCATCCCAGATACCCTGGACTGTCTGTAACCGCACAGCACTGCAGGTGATGCAGCGTTCCGAGCTATACGACCATACTGACCTTTATCTAGTTATCTTATCCATGGAAGATCCGCATCCCAAATAGCAATCTATTAGTGACCTACCATATCACATTCACCATAAATGGGACGCAATACATCACACTATATACAGTGTTTTGCAAAAGTATTCACCCCCTTGGGTTTTTACCTATTTTGTTACATTACAACCTGTTTTTAAATATAAATCTTTATATTTATAATCTGATTTGTGCGTGACGCATCAGCACTAAATAATAGTATAAGTTGGGGAAGTGAAGTAGGAAAAATCTAGGCAAAAATTACATTTATGCGATAAAGCAAATAAAAATTGCCATGTACATTTGTATTCACCCCTTTTGCTATGAAGCCTCTAAAAAATGATGCACGCAATTGCCTTCATAAGTCACATGCTTAGTGACCGGTAGTCCACCTGTGTGCAATCTAAGTTACCCATGGTCTGTCAGTATATACACACCTTTACTGAAAGGCCACAGAAGCTGCAACACAACTAAGCAAGAGGTACCACTAAGCAAGAGGCGCCATCAACCAAACTCCATGAAGACCAAGGAAATCTCCAAACAAGTCAGAGACAAAGTTGTTGAGAAGTACAGGTCAGGGTTGGGTTCTAAAATAATATCCTAATCTCTGATGATCCCCTGGAGCACCATCAAATGCATTATCATCAAATAGAACATGGTACCACAACAAACCTGCCAAGAGAGGGCCACCCACCAAAACTCTCAGCCCAGGCAAGGAAGGCATTAATCAGATAGGCAACACAGATAGCATAAGTAACCCTGAAGGGGCTGCATAGTTCCCAAGCAGAGACTGGAGTCCATACGACCACAATGAGCTATACACTCCATAGAGTTGGCCTTTATGGAAGACTGCCAGAAAAAAAGCCTTTACTTACAGATAAAAATTTAAAGGCTCATTCTGATTTTGCCAAAATACCTGTATGAGATATCCCAAATGTATGTAGGAAGTTGCTGGGGTCAGATAAGACCAAAATTGAACTTTTTGGCCACCAAGATAAACACTGTCTGGTGCCAAATCAACACAAATCAATCCAAGATCACCATCCCCACAGTGAAACATGATGGATGCAGCATAATGCTGTGGGGATTTTTTTTCAGCAGAAAGGACAGGGAAAATGGTTTGTCGAGGGGATGAAGGATGATGCGAAATACAGGGATATTCTTGAGCAAAACCTGTTTGTCTGTAGCTGGTTTGACACTGGGACAGAGATTCACCTTCCAACAAGACAATGACCCAAAGCATACTGCTAAAGCAACACTCGAGTGGATTATGGGGAAACATGTAAATGTATTGAAGTGGCCGAGTCAAAGCCCAGACCTTAATCCAATTAAGAATCTGTGATGAGACTTGAAGATTGCTGTTCACCAAAGGAACCCTAAGGAAAAAAAAGTTAGATCACAGGTTGTGAGATGACAAAATGCGAAAAATGCCAAGGGGGTGAATACTTTTGCAAGGCACTGTATGTGAAGAAAACTGACACTTGAATGAGCCCTAAGTTGTATGGCCATGTTTAAATAACTAATCAAGCTACACTCACTTCCACATCGGGAGGTGAGTGGGGTCGGCTTGGTCATGGCTACAGATGCTGATGTATGATGCCTGCAAAACCTTTAGATGTGATGTCACCAACTCCACTCTTTTCCCGATGCTGAAGTGAGCAGATCATGGATATGACATAGATGTTGCTCAGGTCTTTCTCCACAAACAGCGATTTCTCCCTACAACTCCATATGCGTAAATGTCTTTCTAAACTGGACACTTGGTTTCAATGTGCATAGGAGAGAAAATCTGGTATGATTGCAGTTAATATCCATGACACATTCTTCCCATATTACACTCCAGAAGGATCCTCATAGTAGATGATGTTAGCTGTTCCTGTGCCAATCTTTGAGGACAAATTGTAGGTAGCATTATTTGTCTTTTCTGCTGCATAGAAAGAGAAGAGAAAAACATGTGACTTAGGGGTATGTGCACACTATAGGCCCGATTCCTCAGACTGACATGAGGAGGTATGGTGGAGTCAGACACTCCTGATCTATGTGAAGCTCCATGTCTCTTCATGAATCTGGAACATCTGACAAACGGCAAGAGCCTTCTTGCGCTGCACCAGAAATCTCACTCCAGTCAGGTATTGGAGTGATTGCATCATTTATCCTTATCTTTAGCTTACGTCACGTAGGAGTCACACCTGATACATATGAATACCACAAAATAGAGACTTGGGATGGTGCATTTCCTCAATATAATTATTTTATTAATTTCAAAATATTAAAATCATTTTCCATTGAAATACATGTGCACAACAGGGTCACAATATTATTTTCACACTGGACTGGCTCCAATACCACTGTTATAAGTTATATAGCTGCACTAACTTATTAATGGCATGTATCATGCCTCTGTCATTTAAATTGGTAATTTTCACCTCCTTCTGGATATACCCATGTACTTAATACTGCTTTTAATGCCTCCCCAATGCTTAAAGTAGCGCTGTGAATTCAGTAATTCCTGGCGAGGTTGGTTACCCTGGGTAGAATTGTAGTGAAGCGCAGCTTTTACTAACCTGTGCAGAATTCAGTGTGGTTGTGCCGTCCTTAGTCCCGACAAGCGTTTCCCACTTCTTCAGGGGACGTGTGCCTATAGTGTTGTGAGCTTTGCCATTATATACCGGTGCTTTAAATGAATAATTCCCGTCACCTGTGTAGTGACGTCTGTGGAGTTTCCCTTTGTGACGCGTAATCACTCCTACTTCCGGGTTGGCGTGCCGACTCAGAGTTCCGGCATTTGGAGCGCACGCTGCGTGTCAACCACCACGGTATTGCTACCATGGAGACCGAAATCGCGCATGCGCGCCAAGTTTGCCGTAATGTCAGAATCGGCTCCCCGGATAGCAGGAGCGATCACGCGTACAGGGTAGTTCTATATTCTTATAGCTGCTAGTAATGTCGGGGGGTTATATGTTAGTAAATTGGCAGTAGTGCCTTCGTTTTTCTGTGTAGTTATAGTTGATATTCCCAACCTAGTTAGTAATTAATCAGGGGGTTCTATTATTTTTAATTTTAACCTCTGTTGGTTCATATGGTGGTATTAACTACATTTTGCCAGTATGGATAGGGGACTCATCCTATTTTTATTTTTTTATATATATGTATATATATTTTTATTCTCATATCTATAGATATTCTTTTACTATTCTTTTTCTATGTTGTTTTCCTTTTTAATTTTGATGTATGTGCTCATTGTTAATGTCAGTCTTTTAATTAGTTTTTCGAACTTACACTGGTTGTAATATATCTATCTTTTGGAGGTTTTCATGTATAGGCTTCTAAAGTCCTTTAAATTAATAGTTTTATATTTATAGGGAATCTTGTAATTACTCCTTCCTATTTCCCCCCCACAAAATAGAAAACCGGCCTCTATCAAAACACTACCCCTTACTTATTCAACCACTAATTCTCTTTGGTCCAAAAACATCAACAAATCATCAGGAACAGTTCTTTAAGAAATATCAATTGTTACATTCAATGGAAGGTGTCCTTTTAATTTCATCTGGAGAGGGGCTAGCGGCTTCTCTCCCTTTGGATCCATTGATTCTTTTTCTCTCTTTTCTGTTAGAAAGTCCAAGGTTGTCAACACCTCTTCCATAGGATATTCAAGGCCCCATCATTGTCGTACACATTATGGATTGGTAGAATTCTGGGACAAACAAGAAAAAGTGGTTAATACCTATATCAATGACTACACCCCTTTGGTGGTTCCCCCGATTGACCGCATGCTTAAGCTGTCCTTAGTCACTATCACTACACCCTATATATATGGTTTGGATGTTAAAAATATGTGTATATGCATAGACATGGACGTAAAGTTAAAACCCATACTAAAAAAACTTGTCATGTTAAGGCTTAAAAAAGGAATCCCTCGTGGAGCCCTTTAATACCGGATTACTCCAAGAAAGAGTTAAAGCCAAAGTGTTCGTTTAGTCCCTGAGGTGTGACTGTGCCTAATCTGAAGATCCATTGGCTTTCCAATCGTGCCAAGGCTTTACTTACGTCACCCCCTCTTGGTCCTAAATTAATTTGATCAATGGCTTTGACTCTCAATCCCATTGGATTACATTGATGAACTTTTTGAAAATGTCTGGGGATTGATTTAAGATGTTCACCTTCCTTTGCTGTCTTCGCTTTTTCTATGTCGCTAATATGTTCCCTCACCCTTATTTTAAGATCTCGTGTGGTGAGGCCTATATATTTGAGTCCACAGGGACATTCTGCTTGATAAATAACGTTCTTTGAGGTACAGGTGAGATGTATTCTTATATCATAGATTTTTGAATCCTTATTTCCCTTAAATGAGAAAGATTTATCCATGTTCATACATCCTTTGCAAAAACCGCAGGGGAAGAAGCCTGGTGTTAAATGTAATGGATTAGTTCTGATTTTTTGATGGTAACTGTGAACTAATAAATCTTTTAGATTTTTGCTTCTTCTTGCTGTTACTTTTGGGTTGTCTGGGATGCATTTTTTCAGAATGGGGTCTGATTGTAATGCGTTCCAATGTCTTTTTAAAATAGACAGGAACTGTCCCCATTGATTATGGAAGGTTGTAATCAACCTTACTGGTTGTTCTTGCACCTCTTTTGGACCTGGATATAAAAGGGCATCTCTTGTTGTTTCATTTGCCCTGCTGTAACCCTTCTTTATCCATCTCCTACTATATCCTTTGTGTACAAAGCGATTTTTTAAGATGGAGTGATATATGGTATTCTAGTGATATATCTGGAGAAAGGAACATCGCAGCTAGTCATGAATGAGACACGCTGTGACGAAATGGAAAACGCAAAAATACACTTTTTTTTTTTTTTGCCAAAATCTTGTGACTTTTTAAAACTTTTCCACCAGAATTGTCATGAACGCTTTGATGAATCGGGCCTAGTGTCATTTCCACTGAGTTTTTCAAGCTAAAGAAGCTCCAGAAAAACTCCAGTGATTCTTTCCTAAAGTCTTTTTCTGTGTCATTGCATTGTTGTTTGTTTGTTTGTTTTTTTCTCAGAAACCGCTTTTTTTTTTTTTTTTTTTACTGGTGCATATAAACTAGTGAGCGGCTTCCAAGTGGAAGAATGGCCAGGTCACTTCTTTTAACCATTTTGAATCTTTACAAGTTTTAAACAGTTAAAGGAAATCTGTCAGCATGTTGTAGAGACAGACTCTGATTACAACGATGTGTCACTTACTGGACGCTTAGTGTTGCTTTGACAAAATCACTGGTTAATCAGCAGTAGATTATCATTAGAGGACTACTTGGCATGTTGCCAGGTAGTCCAGCATATTGATGAGCTCTGTATAACTGCTAGATCTGCAGCAGAGAAAACATTGATTTTATCAAAATGAAAGCAAACAGCTCAGTAAGTGACACATCACTGGAATCAGGGTCTCTGTCTCTACATTATGATGCTCTGATGGGGGAGCAAAAAGCTGGTGAAGATTCATTCCCTTTAAGAGATGCTCAAGAGTCTGAACACATGAACAGCTAGTTGATTCTGCATATGGTCATTCTTTTTACGTTTATTAAGCATTTTTTCAAGCTGGTTACGGAATTTTTCCATCTGAAAAAAGATGTTGTGTGCACATACTGTTAATGGCCCTGGACAACTATTGGAGACAACTGTTTTTCAGCATCATGCACAGGGCTTAATAAACTGTGTAAAACTTTGTGCTCAAGGTGTCATTTCGATGCTAGTGCAGTCACTAAGTTTGCCTAGGCAAAGTCGCTTTCAGCAAACCGCAGGCTGTCAATTTCCTGATGTGAGTTCACCAGCAGCTTTGTTGTCGTTCTTGCGGTAGCTCTTAGGGGCACTTTGCGATATCATGGTGATAGCTGGCGTAGCGAACATTATCGCTACGGCAGCTTAACATGCACTCACCTGCCCTGCGACGTCGCTCTGGCCGGCGACCCGCCTCTTTGTTAAGGGGGCGGGTCGTGCGGCGTCACTGCGACATCACACGGCAGGCGGTCAATAGGAGCGGAGGGGCGGAGATGAGCGGAACGTAACATCCCGCCCACCTCCTTCCTTCCGCATAGCCAGCGTGAGCCGCAGGACGCAGGTAGGAGATGTTCCTCGCTCCTGCGGCTTCACACACAGCAATGTGTGCTGCCGCAGGAACGAGGAACAACATCGTAACATCGGTATTTCCCAACTCATGGAAATGACCGACGCTACACCAATGATACGATTACGACGATTTTGCACTCGTTAATCGTATCAAAAAGGCTTTACACACTACGATGTCGCCTGCGATGCCGGATGTGCGTCACTTTCAATTTGACCCCACCGACATCGCACCTGCGATGTCGTAGTGTGCAAAGTGCCCCTTACTCTATACCACTAAGTGTAGAAAGTGGACGACTTTCCAGAGGGAGCCACCCAAAAGATGAGCACTTCTTGTAATCGCTTTATGGTATCCAAACTCTGAAGCAGTTACAGGAAATCTGTCGTCAGGTTTTTGCTATATAAGCTGAAGACCGCATGCTGCAAGGATTAACACAGAGAATTCAGGGCTGCCTGTCTTGTCAAGGTCTAATCTATTGTTTAGTTACTATTTTTTGTTTAAGCAGCAGGACTTATCATTGCTCGGACTACAATGTCATGAGCAAGGCAGTCTGGCATGTCCCGTTCTGTGAGGAACACCTCATTCAATGTACAATCTGTATTGAGAGCCTGGTGTGGGCGGGACAGCTTTGGTTAAATCTAAATCTTCTGATTGTGTCAGAACAGCTGCACCCAAATAATCTAAGTGATACATTATTAGATTCAGGATGTCTTTGCCTAAATTATGCTGCTCTCAGATGAGGTAGCAAAATCCTGCTGACAGAGTCCCTTTAAAAGACGTGACATAAGAACATGTGCAAAGTGATGTACCATAATTTTACAATGCTGTTCATTATGTTCATTTAGGAGCAGTTTATAAGAGATGCCATGTGCACATATCCTAACTGGGCAGAATCTATTTTATTATACTCTAGGTTACCAAACCCTAAAGTTCCACCTACCAGTTTCAATCTAAAGATCCTTAAAGGGCTATTCCCATCTCCAAGATACTCTCCTAATATGTAGTAGGTGTAATAATAAGAATAATATTAGCAATTACCTCTAGGTTCCAGGTAGAAATGTAGTATAGTTCTTCTGATTAGCTATATCTCTTACCTCATATGCAGGGCGTTACAGGAGCTTGGGTATCAATGGTTACAACCACTCATACAGTGACTTGCTAGTGATCGTCACTAGAGTTGAGCAAGTATCTAACTATTCGAACTCGCTATACACGTAACGCGTACTGTCTAACACTTGTGTATTCATTCCGAATAGCGTGTGCAATGCAAGTCATTGGGGAAAACGTGGGTAACCTGAATTCTGCACTATTTGCAACTCGCACGAATAGTGCGGCATTCGGGTTACTCGTTACATTGTGAGTTTTTCCCCATTGACTTGCATTGCACATGCTATTCGGAATGAATACATGAGTATTAGACAGTCCTCATTATGAGTATAGTGAGTACGAATAGTTAGGTATTCGCTCAACTCTAGTCATAACCATGGATACCTAAGCTGCAATGCCCTGCACATGAGGTAAGAGACATGGCTGTATCAGGAAAACTATACTACATTTCTAAGTGAAGGTATTTGCTAATATTATTATTGATGATGAGATGAGATGATATGATGATGATGATGAGATGATGATATGATATGATATGATGATATGATATGATATGATGATGATATGATATGATGATATGATGATATGATGATGTGATGATATATGATGATATGATATGATGGTGATATGATATGATGATATGATGATATATGATGATGATATGATGATGATATTATTATTATTATTATTATTATTATTATTAATACACCTACTACATGGATCTGGATTTTGGAGAATGGAATACTCATTTAAGGACCATTTTGCAGGCTATTCAGGTCCCAAGCAGTGACAGTCATTGTGTGCCTGGGAACTTTCATTGGAAAGAAAAAAAAATTCCGATATTTAGTATACGGTTCCAAATGGGAAGTCAAACTTAGGGAAACCTTACTATAGGCAGCTGGTATAAAAAGAAAAGAACAAAATGCGTTTTTTGAAATATTTAGAAATATTACCTCTGGTTTAACAGCCTTCGTACTCCTAACCCTTTGGTATTACGTAGCTTTCCGTATATATTCCCCATCTCTTACATACACTGAGTAGGTGAAGAGGCATGTAATTAATTGCCAGACTGATAAATATGGCTGTGTCGGTGTGCGCTGGGGAACCCTGCCTTGCAGCGATAGGAGTCGGAGTAGGTGTTCTTTACTTAGCACTTCTTCTGCAGCATTTGATGTGCGATCAGTTGGGGATCCTGGCACCGGAATCACTCCCATATCTCCTCTGTGACAACATATTTTCACAAACAAACTAAGGTTTCTGGACTTCTCTCGTCTGACAGCAGACGCTAGCTTTTTATTTGGAGCTTGTCATATTTTTTTCCCCCTCTTCCATCCTCTTTATGCAGCAGGAAGTCATTTATGCTAATTCCCCGCTATTTGCATATAGGTTATAGAGTTCTGTGGAGCAAAGCATTCTCAGAACTCCTTTTAAGTGTCTGCTTAGATCAAAGCAGGTCTGTGTGATAGCTGTTGTCTGACACCAAGCTGAGCGGTGTTGTTTTCATTAAACATTTATCATACTTCCAATGCGACAGCAGGCAACTTTGTGCTTGGGTAACATGTTTTCATGCAAAATTTATTGAAAAAGACGAGACCTTGTAAAAAGATCTTGTTGCCTTTCACCAGTGGCGAAGGGTAAATGTTTGATTGGTGGGAAGGAAGTATATATATATTTACGGTACCCTCGCTGTTTGCACATCCTGCATCAAACGCTGCGATGAAATGGTTTAGATAAACGTTACAAGAGTCTGATATGTTTTGTGGATATTCCTTCATTGGGGATTATAGCCATTTTTTTATTTTTTATTATTATTATTATTATTATTTATTTTTTAAATTTAAGGGGGGTGGTCCTCTACAAAGCAGAGTGACCACATCGATGTAAAGCTGAGACAGAAGGCTTTTTGTTAATACCTTCTGTTGTCAATTCTGCCTGTGAGTGGCGCTATCGCTGTCCGCTCACTTCCCATCACATGATCCGGGCTACTGTGACCTCTGATGTCCAATGATGTCACGTCAACTTCCAGAATTGGAAGTTGACCCGGCATCACCGAGGCGGGATCCAATCTCCGTGATTGACTGGACTGTGGGCAAAGTTTCCTCGCACAGCACAGCACATCATCTTGCGCGCTCTCTCCTTTACCGCAGAGCGCAGCAAGCAGGAGCAATGTTGGGCTGTGGTGTGCAGTGAAACTCCACTGTCAACCCAGTCACTCACGGAGTCTGAGTCCCATCTCGGTGATGCTGGGTCAACTTTCAATTCCGGAAGTTGACGAGACTTCACCAGACATCAGAGGTCACTGCAGCCTAAGTCACGTGATGACAACTGAGCAGATAGTGATAGCGCCACTCACAGGCACAATTGACAACAGATGGTATTAGAAATAGCCTTCTGTTTCAGCTTTATACTTCTGTAGCTACTTTTCTTTGTTAGTGGCCCACCTCTTTAAAATATTTTTATTTACTGCCGTGTTTGAGTGGAAATAGTGGATGCTGCATATGGCTAGGAGAACTGTATGCTTAGCAGGGCCGGCTCCAGGTCTACATGTGCTTTTGGGGGATAAAGTCCCCGTAGACGGAGTCCACATATGTGGGGAAAAAAAGTATAAAAGTAAATTGATTCCACAGCAAAATATCATGTACTATGTATTTCTGCTTCTGCGAGATGATTGAACAATCCAAAGAACATTTATTCCAAGCAAATCAGAAAGTCCATAAAAATAATCCACCACACAGGGGGTAAATTAGTCCAGTAATGGGATTAATGTCCCGGGGATCAGTCACAATTCTCCAGCAGTCCTTTTCCAAGGAAATCGGGGTTTCTCAACGGTTTTCTGTTGTGCTGCGTGTAGCCACAGCTTCTCCCCCAGAGGATCAATCTTCTTGCTTGCTTGTCTCTTGGCCTTCCGAGCCAGACTGAATAATCTCCCAGGTAAGCAGAGAGTTTGGTGGATTCCAGGCCCCCCTCTCCCATACCTAGGGACAAAAGCCCGGCAGGGGGTATTTACCCTGCAAACAGGACAATGTACACAGAATGGACAGAGCACATGCCTAAAATATGAACCTACACGAAATTATACACAACCCCCCATATTCCACCATCACAAATTGATTTCTCCTTCTACCCATGGACTGAGTGTTAAAAGCTAAATTGGCGTGGATTAGTGGGGGGATTTCTTTTATAAAATCGTACAATTGAATCTTTACAATATTATCGTCACTTATGACTTTTTTTGCTTAATATATATATATTTTTTTTTTTTTTACTTTTTTAAGCACCAACCTGTTTGCAATTTTTTTTTAAAAAGACGTCCACTTTCCCCAAAGGAAAAAAACCTTGCAATATCTGGGACTTCAACGGATCCTGAGAATGAAGGGGCCTAAAGACCCTATTAGGCTATCTGCACACAGGGACTTTTTGTTGTGGTTTTGAAAGAAGCAGTATGTCAATTCTTTCAGCGTTTTTGCCACTTTTTTAAACCATAGAAAGCAATGAGGAAGCGCTGTAAAAACCTAGGAAAAAAGCTGGAAGCTGCACTGAATGGCCGGGCCAGGGTTGCATCTGTGCTTGTTTGATCTGTCATTTTTTTCCACATGTAGAGAATATATCTGATTTCAGGTAAAAAATAAAAAAAAAATCCCCTGTTTTATTACATTAACTTTTGCTTTCCCCCCCCCAAATGTATTTAATGCACTTAACTCATGTTCAGTTTTCTCTCAAACATCTAATAGTAAATTCATTTTGAGCCAAGACATTGAATTTAATATAAAACTTGAAGGGTGTAAAATAATTGAAGACTTTGTGATATGCAGAGCATATCTCTTTGAATTACCGGGCATCTGTTGCCATGTACAACTTTTGTTTCATAATTAAAGCTATGATTAACATACAGACGCTGCTTTATTAACATTGGATACCCTTGGGTATGGCAGGGTTGCAAGGCTACACATCTGAAACCGGAGTACGGTCCCCGCACAGTGCAATGTGGTCCACATTTCTATTATATATAATATTTTTTTATATATACATATATATATATATATATATGTGTGTGTATATATATATATATATATATATATATATATAATATATCTAGATATATATATAGATATATATAGATATATTTATATATATATTATATATATATATAAAAATAAAAAATATTTTTTTTTTTTTATTATGCTTTGAAATGCTTCTCCATGATCTACCTGATTTATACAAAGTCAACAGAAAAAAAATGTAATGTAAAAATCTTTGTATATAACCTCAATCCAATTATGCTGGAGGAGTTTATTCCACCATCATTGTATAAAGAGAGATTCAAATCAGAGAGTGCAGCCGCACATTGCATGCGCTAAGATATACGCAAACTATGAATGCAAAAAAGATTCCAAGTGCAGTAAAAGCCAAAAAAAACCCAAAACAAAACAATGTAGTTTTTTTTTTGTTTTTTTTTGTGGTTGCTTTGTTTTTTACACATAATATTGTGCAGTAAAAAATGACCTGGCAGTATAACTATGTTCACATGCAGCATATTTTTTGCAAATTGAAAGCTATGAGATTTCAGAAATATCATGCCCATGTTGTTTGTTTTTCCTGACTGTATTTGAGAATTAGAGCAAATTCTGCAAAATGTCAAGTCTTTCAACATTTTTCACCATTGGAAATGTAAAAGTGAAAAATGCTGCAAAAAAGAAGGCAACAAATATTTTTACCCATGTACTGTTGCCCAAGCAGACACATAATCTGCCCCCAAAATACACAGCAAAAACGCCCCCAAAAAAGCTTTTGAACGCAGCTTTTTACTGCCTAGAGAGCAGGTTTATTGCTGCTCAATTAGTATACTCGGACATTGATTTTTTTTTTTTTTTTTTAACAAGCATTCTAGCACAACATCTGCAGCAAAAAGCACTTCAAGTTCGCATTCTAATTATTTTTACGTTAATTTGAATCGTAAATCTATCTATAGTTTACATAGCACTTTTAACCGATATTAATAAAGGTAAGGATGCTTTCACACTACGTTTTTTTAACATGCGTCCTGAACGTATTTTTAATGCAAAAACGGATCCAGTGCAAATGCGTTTAAATTTCAATGCATTTGCAATGGACTCGCGTCAACATGCATTCACCGGCGTTTGCGTGCGTTATAGTGAGGATCCAGTGATTTGCAGTTTTTTTTACTTTTTTCAAAAACGCTACTTGTAGTTTTTTTGAGCTGCATCCAAATACTGAAAATTGCTGGATCCTGACTATACTGCATGCAAACGCATGTGAGCACTGGCATGCTGATAGACAGGATCCTGCTTGCTCTACTGAGCATGCCCAGAAACAAGCCTGGTGTGACAAGTCTCTCTCTCCCCCTCTCTCTCTCTCCCCTCTCCCTCTCTCCCCCTCCCTCTCTCCCCCTCCCTCTCTCCCCCGACTGAGAGCTGCGGAGGCTCGTAACCAAGGTAAACATCAGGTAACTTGCTTGGATACCCGATGTTTACCTTGGTTACTTGTGCAGGGAGCCCGGCTCCTAGCAGCTGCAGACGCTTGTAACCAAGGTAAATATCGGGTATCCAAGCAAGTTACCCGATGTTTACCTTGGTTATGTGTGCAGGGAGCCCAGCTCCTCGCAGCTGCAGACGCTCGTAACCAAGGTAAATATCGGGTATCCAAGCCAGTTACCCGATGTTTACCTTGGTTACGAGCCTCCGCAGCTGTCAGATGCCGGCTCCCAGTCTCACGTTCAGTTCCCCTCACTCCCGATCACATGACTCCAATGCCCACCCATAAACTTCAAGTGACAGGATCCGCTTTTGCAGCCAAAAAACGTTCATGACGCATGCTAAAAAAACGTAGTGTGAAAGCAGCCTAATATCAGTTTGTCTTTTAAATAACATGGAAGCTAAAAAAATGTCACATAATTGAAAAATCAGAACTCGGACAATAAAATTCTGATTTCAGTGTCAGATTTTTGGAACAAAAAAATCATTGACAAAAACCATGTGAAGGTACCCAAAAATCAGCCATATTGTGTATCTAACACTTACCATTTAGAGCAGTGGTCCCCAACCTTTCTTACATTGAGAGCCACATTCAGCTCTGACACATAGTTGTGAGCCATATCCAGAGCAACAATTCTATAATGGTAGTCAAAGCTTACACACAAAGCACACCAAGGTCTTTTACCCCCATACCTTATAGACTGTATGCTTGCATCTAGAGGTTCGTACTTTTGCCCTCTTTTACATGGAGCGCACTCACCACACTATTGCATCCAGCTGCAAGAACCCCTCTGGCAGTATCATCCTATTCCCAATTTACTATTATGTGTGCACAAAAATAAGCCCTAGCATAATTTTACATGATTTTTAGAGTATGTTTAAAATATAAGCTCTACTCATAAGCCCTAGTTAATCAGGACCGGCATTAGGGGAAGTCAAACTGCGCAATCCTAGTGTTTGTATTCCGAGGTTAAGATTGTTTAAGGACCTCTAGTGACTTCACAGTCACGTAACCAAAGGTCTCTTATTTGCAGGAGTCTAAAGCTGTAGAGGAGACCTGCTGGTGGGTTGGTGTGCGTGTGTGGGTAGGTTTGTGTGTGTATAGATATATACCGGTATATTATACAGTGCCTTGCGAAAGTATTCGGACCCCTTGAATTTTTCAACCTTTTTTCAGGCTTCAAACATAAAGATAAAAAAAATTAAATTAATGGTGAAGAATCAACAATAAGTGGGACACAATTGTGAAGTTGAACGATATTTATTGCTCATTTTTAATTTTTGCAAAAGATAAAAAACTGAAAATTAGGGCGTGCAATATTATTCGGCCCCTTTAAGTTAACACTTTGTAGCGCCACCTTTTGCTGCGATTTCAGCTGCAAGTCGCTTGGGGCATGTCTCTATCAGTTTTGTACATCGAGAGACTGAAATTCTTGCCCATTCTTCCTTTGCAAATAGCTCGAGCTGAGTGAGGTTGGATGGAGAGCGTTTGTGAACAGCAGTTTTCAGCTCTTTCCACAGATTCTCAATTGTATTAAGGTCTGGACTTTGACTTGGCCATTCTAACACCTGGATACGTTTATTTGTGAACCATTCCATTGTAGATTTTGCTTTATGTTTGGGATCATTGTTTTGTTGGAAGACAAATCTCCGTCCCAGTCTCAGGTCTTTTGCAGACTCCAACAGGTTTTCTTCAAGAATGGTCCTGTATTTGGCTCCATCCATCCTCCCATCAATTTTAACCATTTTCCTTGTCTCTGCTGAAGAAATGCAGGCCCAAATCATCATGCTGCCACCATAATGTTTGACAGTGGGGATGGTGGGTTCAGGGTGATGAGCTGTGTTGCTTTTAATCCAAACATATTGTTTGGCATTGTGCCCAATAAAAGTTCGATTTTGGTTTCATCTGACCAGAGCATCTTTTTCCACATGTTTGGTGTCTCCCAGGTGGCTTGTGGCAAACTTTAAACAACACTTTTTATGGATATCTTTGAGAAATGGCTTTCTTCTTGCCGCTCTTCCATAAAGACCAGATTTGTGCAGTGTACAACTGATTGTTGTCCTATGGACAGACTCTCCCACCTCAGCTGTAGATCTCTGCAGTTCATCCAGAGTGATCATGGGCCTCTTGGCTGCATCTCTAATCAGTCTTCTCCTCGTTTAACATGAAATTTTTGAGGGATGGCCGGGTCTTGGTAGATTGGCAGTGGTATGATACTCCTTCCATTTCAATATGATCGCTTGCACAGTGCTTCTTGGGATGTTTAAAGTTTTGAAAATCTTTTTGCAACCGAATCCGGCTTTAAACTTCTCCACAACAGTATCACGGACCTGCCTCCTGTGTTCCTTGGTCTTCATGATGCTCACTGTGCTTTAAACAGAACAATGAGACTATCACAGAGCAGGTGCATTTATACAGAGACTTCATTACACACATGTGGCTTATATTTATCATCATCAGTCATTTAGGACAACATTGGATCATTCAGAGATCCTCAATGAACTTCTGGAGTGAGTTTGCTGCTCTGAAAGTAAAGAGGACGAATAATATTGCACGCCACAATTTTCAGTTATTTTTTTTTTAATTTAAAATAAGCAATAAATATCGTTCACCTTCACAATTGTGTCCCACTTGTTGTTGATTATTCACCATAAAATTTACATTTTTTTGTCTGTATGTTTGAAGCCTGAAATGTGGGAAAAGGTTGAAAAATTGAAGGGGGCCGAATACTTTTGCAAGGCACTGTGTATATGGGAAAAAAATCCCTTGAATATAAGCCCTAACCCATCTTTCGGAGCACAAAATATAAGACCCTGTCTTATTTTATGAGAAACATGGTATGTAGATCTCCACTCCCAAGAATATGCACATCCAGATTTGTGCTTCTGTGAGGGGCTAGCCATAGAAGTCACCATCTGGAGACCTCTTCATAGCTGTTTGGTAGTCCTTATGCTAATGCACCCAGCTGGCAGACAGCCACATATCAAGGGCATACAAGCCACATGTGGCTCCCGAGCTACAGGTTTGGGACCCCTAATTTAGAGAATGCTTTCCCAATGAAATGGATCCACGTGTACTTTCCAGACATGCTGCTTACACCGTTCCGTTTGGGATGCTTTATGGTAGACCAAGTTTTCCCCTACAATAGCAGCCCTTACCATTATGGTCTATACTTTTTATTAGCTCTTTAGTGGAGATCCGTGTGACGCCTTTGTTTGCCGGCTTTAATTACATAACAAGTTACCACTGGTCATCTGGCAGCGTCCTTTATCTGTCAGAGGTCATTACCACACTTCAGTTAGCAGATGTATACCATCATGTCGTGTCATGTAAATGTCACCCGGTAGCTGCCAAGACCTCTACTTGTGATGTTTTAACCAATAGTGTGCGCACATAGTTTTCTTTTGCTGAAGAATAAAGAGGGCAGTTTATTTCCCAGCCAGGGCACTTTGTATCTATTAAGCCACTATTGTCTGGCAGAACCCTCCTAATCTGGGCATGTGGAATCCAAGGTGAACGATATGGAGCTGTGAAAATCCAGTTAGAGTGAGCTGTAATCTCTTTACTGGTTTTAAGTAGTTAGAGGGGCATTCAAACACCCTGCAGATACTGAACTACAGAGATACAGTAATCATCCCGCCATGCACACGACGTTCTGCTATCACCAGGCTGCTGGGAGACTGCTTGCAATAATTGAGTGGCTAAACAGATAATCATATTGGCTTCAGCGTAACTTGCAACATCTCATGTGTTAATTACATTTCATAGTTGATGTAAAGCAATATAAACAAAATTGCTTTCGCCTGACCTGTAATTTCCGGTTAGTTTATCCACAGTGCTGGTCCATTGCCTACACGGATTTTTTGGCATCCTGACTGTAAGATCTTATTTATTTCTTCACACTTTTAGCACATACTTCCATAATTATTATTTATTATTATAGCACCATTTATTCCATGCCGCTTTACAAGTGAAAGAGGGTATACATACAACAATCATTAACAGTACAAAACAGACTGGTATAGGAGGAGAGAGGACCCTGCCCGCGAGGGCTCACAGTCTACAGGGAATGGGTGATGGTACAATAGGTGAGGACAGAGCTGGTTGCGCAGTGGTCTACTGGATTAAGGGCTATTGTAGGTTGTAGGCTTGTTGGAAGAGGTGGGTCTTGAGGTTCCTCTTGAAGCTTTTTCCACGGTAGGCGAGAGTCTGATGTGCTGAGGTAGAGCATTCCAGAGTATGGGGGATGCACGGGAGAAATCTTGTACGCGATTGTGGGAAGAGGAGATAAGAGAGGAGCAGAGAAGGAGACCTTGTGAGGATCTGAGGTTGCGTGCAGGTAGGTACCGGGAGACTAGGTCACAGATATAGGGAGGAGACAGGTTGTGCATGGCTTTGTATGTCATGGTTAATGTTTTGAACTGGAGTCGTTGGGTGATGGGAAGCCAGTGAAGGGATTGGCAGAGTGGCGAGGCTGGGGAGTAGTGAGGGGAGAGGTGGATTAGGCGGGCCGCAGAGTTTAGGATAGATTGGAGGGGTGCCAGAGTGTTGGAAGGGAGGCCAGAGAGCAGGAGGTTGCAGTAGTCAAGGCGGGAGATAATGAGGGCATGCACTAATGTTTTTGCTGATTCTTGGTTAAGGAAAGCACGGATCCGGGAGATATATTTTTGAGTTGTAATCGGCATGAGTTGAAGAGGGCTTGGATGTGTGGCTTGAAGGATAGAGCGGAGTAATCATTAAATATGTCATTTTGGTTGCACTAAAGGATACCCCTGCATCTTCTATTAGGCCGGCCCTTTCTATTTAGTGGTGTGGTTAGGAATCTGTGTTTGCCACTAAGGGAGAGGGGATCATGCCATTGCTTTTAGCAGGAGGGATGTGAATAGTTAAATGAAAACACTAGAAGACCTCCTGGGGTCTTGAACCATCCCCAGGAAGGGGCCTGATATATTTCTGCCTCTTTTCTATGTGTGTCTCTGTTTTACATTTCCCGACATGCCATTTCACAATGGATGTGGTCATTGTCAGTCTATTCATTTGGAAGCCATGACATCTCTGATGTTCGCGGTGCCTAATTGTATATACTGTGTATACAGCCTTTATGCCTGACAAGCCAAATTTGTAAGCCCTCAGCCCATCACTCGGAGATATTGATTCTTTTAGAGGCTTAGACAAATAAATAAAGTGGCATGATGGTAAGTAGTCAGGATGTACACAGTTAAATATTTAGTTATATACAGCATGATTTTATAAATTCTAGTATAACACATCTTTTCGTAACAAAAAGCCTTTTCTGGCATTAGCCCCCATAGGAACCATTGATTGGCTGGTGATGTTCATCTTGCTGCTGCTACGAATGCCTCGAGCCATGCCAATAATTCCACCAGTCTGCTGATCAATAGCTGCCTGAGAATTCTGCAAGTGTTTGAGTGTTTGCCTATCTCTGAAATAGATTTACATGTCCCTTTAAATCCAATATAACAAGCATATTTATTGTGATCTGAACAAATACATAGAATATATTTTAAATTCAGGTTTTTAACTACATGAGCAGCTTTATGAAGAGATTTGTCTTTTTTTTCACTCCTTTAGCCTTCATTTGTCTTATGTATTTATATTCAGAGGAAACTACTTTTATTCCGGATGGTTTATCTTTAGGTTACATGTTCAGTAGGGATGTTATACCCTGCACCCTCCGCCGATCAGCTGCTACCGGTGCTGAACTGAGGTTCTCAGAAGCTACCGGAACACAGCAGCTTCGTCATTTCTATAGTGGCCATAGCTGGGTAGGGCATGGATCTGTAGTAACGTGGCATGGACATTCTAGTTTTGACAGAGCTGCTGTGTTCTGGCAGCATCCAAGTACTTCAGTCCTTGGGTGGCACCAGTAACATATGATCGGCCGAATGTTGCACCCTCACCCATGAAATATTGAAGGCCTATCTGAAGGATAAGCCACACCAAATTAAAAAAAATAGTTGCCAAACCCTCTTAAGTCCAAATCAATTGAACTTATTTATTCAAAAACTTGACTATCCCATTTTACCAAACAATTACATCAGTCGTCTAATCTCTTCTTTTCAGGAGTGCATTTTCTTGTTATCTCCAGTGATTGAGAGTTGTGGCAGCTTTGCCTCTTAAGCATCAGAAGAGTGCTATGGGACTAAATCTGTCCGGACCCAGCTAGCTTCAAAGCAATAATTACAAGTAGTGAAGGGCGAACCCAAACTGTAAAGTTTGGAGTCTGTACCGGACACCTAGTGTCTGTGCATAGGACCCTGAACAAGGACCTCGTAGGGAAGCCCGTGTCACTGTTCAGGTTTGGCCCCCTGGATAAAAAAAAAATGTATTTAAAATAAAAAAAAAAAAGTTAAAAGAAAGCAAAATAGGGGTTAGAGCAGGACAATTATCTTTACAAAGTCTCCCACGTGGCTATCACACTGTTTCTGTGTCCACTCATTAAGTCTTATGCATATTCGCTGCTTATCCCACCCACCGTCAGTTCTGGCATCTCCGATTGGTTGCAGTCACGCTGCTGACATTGTGTGATTGGTTGTGGAGTGTAAATATGTATAAATGATTGGAAAAAATAGTGCAGGGTCCCCCGTATTTTGATACCCAGCGCAGATAAAGCAAATGGCTACAGACTGCAGCCCCCAGCTGACTGCGTTATCTTGGCTGTATATTAAAATACAAGGGATCCATTCGGCTTTTTTTTGTTCAGTTATTTAAATAAATAATTTTTAAAAAATCGGCATGCGGTCCCCTGAAATTTTTTTACCCAGCTAAGAAAAAGCGGAAAGCTGTGGAGGACCATGTTTATAGCCCCCCCAGCCTAAAAATGGCAGCCCAAAGCCAACTGAATCAGTATAACAGCACAATCATGCCCAAACCTTTGTTATATGATCCTGATGACCGTTTCCCTTTAAATTACCCCCCCTCTAGAAAGTGAGGAGAAAATTGCAAAGTTGCTTGTTTTTTGCAAGCACTTTTACCCATTTAATATTATGAAACTCGC